>NC_053039.3:109364526-109664526 GCF_002575655.3 Aegilops tauschii subsp. strangulata
AAGTGCGTTTTCGGCGTCCCCGCTGGAAAACGGCTGGGCTTCATCGTGTCTGACAGAGGAATTGAAGCAAATCCAGCCAAAATCCGAGCTGTGTCACAATTCGCTATGCCAACAGACCTTAAACAAGTCCAAAAACTCGCGGGTTGCATGGCAGCTCTAAGCCGCTTTATCTCCAGATTGGGAGAAAAGGCACTGCCACTCTATCGCCTTCTACGGTGAACCGACCACTTCGAGTGGACGGACGCGGCGACAGCCGGACTGGAAGAAATAAAAACCCTTCTGGCGAGCAACCCAATCCTGGCCGCGCCAGACGTCGGTGAACCGATGTTATTATACGTATTAGCAACACATCAAGTGGTGAGTGCCGTGCTCGTCGTTGAACGAGAACAGGACGGACACAAATTCCCGCTTCAGGAGCCAGTATACTACGTATCCACTATCCTTACACCATGCAAATCCCGGTACCCCCATTGTCAAAAGATAGCATACGCGGTCTTCATGGCATCCCGAAAGCTCCGTCACTACTTCCAGGAGTGCTCGATTACGGTGTCTTTCGAAGTACCACTCAACGACATAATAAACAACCGCGATGCCATGGGCCAGATTTCCAAATGGGCCATTGAGCTCCTTCCATTTGATATTACATACAAACCACGTCGAGCTATCAAATCCCAAGTACTGGCTGACTTCGTCGCCGAATGGACAGAGGTCGAACTCCCTAAAGAGTATGGCACATATTCCAATTGGGTTATGTACTTCGATGGCTCCAAAATGCTGGCAGGGCTAGGAGCGGGCGTTGTTTTAACGTCCCCTACTGGAGACGTCGTTAAGTACGTAGTCCAAATACTATACATAGACTCCAACAACGTAGCCGAATACGAAGCGTTATTGCACGGTCTCCGGATGGCTGCCTCCATGGGCATACAACGCCTGGAAGTGCGTGGGGACTCAAACCTCGCAATATCTCAAATAAATGGAGACTTCGATGAAAAAGATCCTAAAATGGCAGCTTATCGTAATGCCGTCATAAAAATGTCGGCTCTGTTCGAGGGGCTCGAGTTCCATCATGTGGCTCGAGAGAGTAATCAAGCGGCGGACGTTCTTGCTCGTATTGGCGCTAAGCGCGACCCCATCCCACCTAATATCTTTCTGGAAAGGCTTTTTAAGCCATCCGTGGTGTGGCAAGGGGAAAATGGCAACACTAGTCCGGATCCAAACAGAACCCCAAACTCCGAAAACACCAACATCATCGGAGGCTCAGCCACCGAAATAACACCATCGGCGCATCTCATCATGGCAATAATTGCACCGTGGACCGAACCCTTCCTGTCCCACCTCAACAGGAAGGAGCTTCTTGAGGACCAGAATGAGGCCTGCCGCATTGTCCGGCGTTCGAAGGCCTACAAGGTTCACGATGGATAGCTCTATAAGAAAAGCGCTACCGGAGTCCTTCAAAGATGTATCTCCGAGGAGGAGGGGCGACAGCTACTGGCTAATATTCATGTCGATCTTGGTGGGCACCATGCCGCAGCTCGGGCCCTTGTTAGCAAGGCCTTCCGTACAAGATTCTATTGGTCGACGGCCCGAGCGGATGCACAGGACCTTGTCCAACGTTGCGTTGGATGCCAACTCTTCGCCAACCAAAGCCATATGCCCCCCACCGCCCTTCAAACAATCCCCATCACTTGGCCTTTTGTGGTCTGGGGACTGGATATGGTTGGACCCCTTAAAGAAGGAAGCCATAAGAAGAAATATTTGCTAGTCATGGTGGACAAATTCACCAAGTGGATAGAGGCTAAACCAGTTAAAACGGCCGAGTCCGGGCCAGTAATAGACTTTATATCCAACGTTGTACACCGTTATGGTGTCCCGCACAGCATCATCACTGATACCAGCTCCAATTTTACAGCCGACGAAGTGAAAACATGGTGTGCTAATCTAGGCATCAAGCTCGATTACGCCTCTGTATATCATCCACAAACAAACGATCAGGTCGAAAGAGCCAATGGTCTCATTATGAGCGGCATTAAGCCCAGACTGGTGCGGTCTTTGAAAGAGTCAGACAAGCACTGGGTTGAGGAGCTCGACTCCGTACTCTGGGGGCTGCGGACCACGCCCAATCGCACTACCAGATACACACCTTTCTTCATGGTGTATGGTGCAGAGGCAGTACTGCCCTGCGACATTACTCATGACTCACCTCGAGTGCGCGTGTACGAAGAGAGAGAGGCCGAGCTCGATCGGCAAGACAACTTAGATGCCCTGGAGGAGGAGCGCGACATCGCAAAAGACCGTTCCGCATTTTATCAACAGCAGGCTCGCAGGTATCAAAGCAGAGAGGTGCGTGCCAAAACTTACAATGTCGGTGAACTCGTTCCACGCCTGCCGGAGAAGAAAAAGGACAAACTCAAGCCCAAGTGGGAGGGTCCCTTCATCATTGACGAAGTTCTCACCGGAGGGGCATACCGCCTGCGTGATGCGTCAGACAATCGATTAGAGCCGAACCCCTGGAACGCGGCCAGACTCCGAAGATTCTATGCCTAGCGCGGAAATCTTTGTTCGTTTCCTTCCCCTTATTTTTCCATTATTTTTTCTCTGTCTTTTCGTTTTTATTTTTAGCTTTAAAAGCTTTCGTGCGGTTAGATCGTACATCCCCGACGCATACGTCTTGAAGTATGTACGTCTCTTATACCTGGGGGCTTCTTGGATAGAAGCTTGATATTGTTATCTTCCGAGCATCAAGCTCCTCACATATGCGTTTTTTCCCATATGTACCTTTTCTTCGCAGTTATATGCATCGATATGACTTAAGTTTTGGCCAAGTTAGGTTGTCTGGCTCCTGTGCTTATGCCCTACGTTCCTGTTAGTTCGGCTAGGGCATAAAGGGAGCACCTCTGCGATTGTTACTACCGGGTCATCCGGATGTGTACCTCAGACTGGGTGAAGCCGAAAGCTAGTGTTCTTAAGGGAATATTCGGTCGGTGAACTAAAGATGTTTTTGCATTCGTCCCATCATGAACCCCCAGAAGCTATACACATTGTGTTTTCTTCATCACAGTTCAGACATGCACATTGATGCATGCACACCCAGGGAAAGGAACCATTAACGGAACTATTCTCTCTGGAAGATGTTTTTACACTCTTAATTTAATATAACATAACTAGCCGGATAATTGTCTGTTCAAGCAACTATGACCCCTATGCCTGGTTTCCATGCATACCCGGTCTACTCGGCCGTTCTGGTATTCGGAAACACTCCGCACCTTTGGGTCAAGAGGTTGAAGCGAAAAGGTCCGCCATGACAATCATTTTCAGCTAGAGCTACATATGCAAAGGAAAGTACATAGTCACTTGGACTCAAAAACTTCCTCCTCTATGCCGTCCAGGAGGCTATCTAACTTACAATCCTGTTGGGAATACTTGGCGGCTACTTCTACTTGGCTATATACTAAACTAACGGGAATTTCTTCCCCATTTGACCCTAGCGGTCCGACCCGGGGCATGTGATTCGGATCCAGCTTGGTATATTGTGTTTTTACCATGGCCCAAGCTTCTCGCGCACCCTCTCGGCAAGACGATATCTTCCATAGTCGGATACGCCGCCACGCTCCCTTGAACAGCTCTACAAGCTTCTCCATACTCCTTGGCGGGGAGTCGGATGGCCATAAGGCCTTGGCTACACTCCGCATTGCCTGCCGAGCTTGCTCGTGCAACTGCGACAGCTCTTGCAGGAGATCACTTGATGATCCGGACACCTCCTCTTCGGGGCGGCCCGTCAACATACCTGCAATAACAGCTATATCAGCTACTTTTACCCCCAAACTGTTATAAGGTAAATCCGGCCACGTACTGAATATGCCGCCTCGCAGCTTTTTGTTCCCCTTCATGGTGTTGCCTAGCTGGGCTCGCACATCTTTCATTTCTTCACCCAGTTTGGTATTTGAATCTTGGAGTTTGTTTTTCTCCTGTCTGACTCGGGTCAACACCTGTTCGCCTGCGGCGTGTAGTCTTTTTGCCTCTTTCTCTCCCGCTTGAGCGGTTTTCAACTTCTCTTCCAGTTGACCTGATGGTCCTATTATGAGATAAGCAATAGTATTAGCATAGCTACTGTATAATTTTTATTCCTCGATGGAGGGGAACCTTACCAGAAGGTGCCTTCTTGGACTCTTTCAGTTCGGCGGTAGAAGCATTCAGCTGCGTCCGACACTGCTCCAGCTCTTGAGCTAGCAGGTTGTTCCTCTCCGTCAGAACCTGGTTATACATCGATCCTTAAATCACTTGTGCCAACTACTTTCAGTCTCGGGGGCTACTAGCATGTGCTTATCCTTTTCGGACAAAATTAACCTTACCTGCACATCCGTCAAATGCTGCTTTGTGGCTTTGCCAAGCCCATCTCGAGCAGCTCGGATATATGCGTCAGCCGAGCTGAAGGCATCAAACGCCTCTTTCGAACAGCGGGGGTCTCGTAAAATGGCCCTCAAGCGTCGATGATTCATGGCGCTCTCCACTTCTGAGTTGGTGATGGACATATTTTCCGAGCCCTCGGCCGAAAGACAGTCTGGCGTCACCCCCAGATCGGCCCCCCGTCCCCTCGACTGGGGCTGGATCCTGGTTGCTGGGAGTATTACTGCCCAGGCCCCCGGACATAGTCCGGCGGACTCTTTTCCTGATACGGAATGAACATGAAAGTCACAGCTGGATGCGACTATTAAAAAATATATTTACAAACCCATACCTCTTTGACGAGGGCCCGACCGTGTCTTCGCCTGCCTTCCTCTTTGAAGGCTTGCCCGGTGCGGGAGCCGCTCTCTTTGGAGCCGCTCCTGGAGTAGCACGGTATGTCGAACGCCTCCCCTTCGAAGCATGAGACGGTGCAGTGGGTGAGGCGGAATGGAGGAATCCTTTTGGGGAAGATGTCTCCTGACTACTTACATGTGAAGTGGGGAGAAGACCAGGGTAATCGGCAATGATGGCCACTTCGGTGTCGTCGTAGCTCGCCTGGTAAAACACGCCATTCTCGAGCACCACAAATATATCCAGATCCTCTTCGAATCTAGGGTCAAGGTCCCGATTGTGGCCGTCGGGCCGCGGGGCGAGGCTGTAGAGCCCCTCAGAAGTCTTTCGCCAGTGCTGTTATAAATGGATGGGTTAATAAAGCTCAGGGAGGGGAATGAGTGGAGCAAAAAAGTTGGGGGCTCACCCAGCTAGGAGGATTGTACATGGAATATCCTTCTCTGTGCGTGATGCGCAGGAACTCCTCTTCCTCACCCTTGAACAGTTCGGCCAATATTTTGGCTAGGGCAGCAGGGGTGTCCGGACCTTTCCTGCCACAGCGGGAGGTGTCATCTTCCCCATTGTAATTCCACATGGGGAGACCTCTGTATTGGAGTGGCTGAACTCCCCGTACTATGGAGGTCGCCATCACTTCGACTATTGTATACCCGGACTGGGCAAGTGTCCTGATCTTGCTCAGGAGTTGGCGAACTTCAGCACTATTTTCCTCCTCGGGGCTCCGGGGGCGCCAGCTGTGGCACTTCTTTAGAGGAACACTCGCAAACTCGGGGAGGCCTCTCCGGACCGGATCTAGAAGTATGACATCATCAATGTAAAACCACTCAGAGGTCCACTCTTCAGATGCCTTCTTCGGCGTGCCGGATAGGTATCCGGTCTCGGCAATGCGCCATATTTCAGCACCCCCACTTCAAATATTGATCCTTCGTGGTTGCGCGGGACAAGGCAGAACAACTTTCTCCACAGTTCAAAATGGGCCTCAATACCCAGAAATAGTTCGCATAAAGCAACATAACCCGCGATGTGCAGAATGGAGGCCGGGGTAAAGTTGTGGAGCTGGAGGTCATAATACTCCAGAATCCCTCGGAGGAATGGGTGAATGGGGAATCCCACGCCCCTCAGCAAATAGGGGACGAAGCACACTCATTCTCCCGCAAACAGATTGGGGAAATCCTCCGCCTGGGTTTTGCCGTTGAAGGAGGCCAATCCTGCTCAAACAGGGACAAGATCTGCAGGAGGGAGAAATCCCTGCGTTTGCAGCTTCTCCAATTGGCCACGGGATACAGAGCACCTCTCCCACTCGCCTCTCTCTGGGTTGGAACGGGAAGAGGAGCTGGGAATGTTGGCCATGTTGGAGTGGTCTCTCCTGGCAGTCTCTGAGGATTTTTTTCGCGTGGTGCCAAATGGATCTGAGATCCAATCTCTTTAAATAGACGCACTTTCTTGAATGGCTAGGGTGTTATTTGCAAAAAGACCCTCACCGTCCGCATTCGCCTGACACGTGGAAGTTGAAGACATAGAAGCACAGAAGCCGAAGGGTGTGGCATTGAATTAAAAGCCGAATACATTACTTGGAAGCCGTCGGAGGGGGAACCCGCCTTGCAATGCCAAAGACAATCCGCGCGCCGAACACCTCGTCATTGAAGCCTGGTTCGGGGGCTACTGAGGGAGTCCTGGACTAAGAGGTCCTTGGGCGTCCGGCCTGTTAGCCATGGCCCGGACTGATGGGCCGTGAAGATACGAAGACCGAAGACCGCACCCGTGTCCGGATGGGACTCTCCTTGGCGTGGAAGGCAAGCTTGGCGACCGGATATGTAGATTCCTTTCTCTGTAACCGACCTTGTGTAACCCTAGATCTCCCCGGTGTCTATATAAACCGGAGGACTTAGTCCGGAAAGGAGAGATACTCATTACCATAGTCATACGGGCTAGACTTCTAGGGTTTAGCCCTCACGATCTCGTGGTAGATCAACTCTTGTAATACTCATATTCATCAAGATCAATCAAGCAGGAAGTAGGGTATTACCTCCATAGAGAGGGCCCGAACCTGGGTAAACATCGTGTCCCCTGTCTCCTGTTACCATCGACCTTAGACGCACAGTTCGGGACCCCCTACCCGAGATCCGCCGATTTTGACACCGACAACTGGGAAAGTGCCTCCTCCTTCGCCAACACCATCTTAGCAAAGTCTGATTTAAAAAATCTGAGCTCATTCTCCACCTTCCTCTTTTTATCCCGCATCTTCAAATGTTCTTCAGCGTTGACAACACTTTCTCTAAGCCTACCTCTGTTCTCTTCCTCATACATGCTCCAGAGCTTTGCTAGGCACATCTTCAAAGACTGTGGCCACTCTTGATCAACTCACTCCAAGTAAGAACACTTTCGTTCATCCTATAATATTTAAAGCTAGATCAGTAACAATTGTAGGGGAAATGGGTTTATAGCAACATAGAAAATTACCAATACTTATTTTGAAAAACTGAAGAAACAAGTTAATTATGACATATCTTCTCAAAAAGATCAATGTGCAAATGAATTAATTGCTACTGAGACAACAACCAAATTCTGAAACATTAGAAGCTATAATTAACTACAACAACGCTACAAGTTCTTACTCATGTACTATAAATAACAAATTGAACATTTTATGAGGAAGGTAAATATAACTGCAACAGCATAGTGACAGTGTTTGGATGCCAGCAAATTGATACTAACAGGTGTTTACATGCACAAATTTAGTAACATAGAACTAATAGCGCTAAGGCTATCCACTATGTATGGCAAAACCGGTGTAAAGACAACTGTTGCTACATCTCGCACCGGTGCCCTGCACTGGCGAGCCAATGCAACGGAAAAAAAAATCAGGGACCCGGACTCCGGAGCACCTAGTTGCTCCAATGCCCAGTTCCTCCATGCCACAAAGATTTAGTATTTTATTGCTTGGCTGCTCGGTTGTGTGGAGCAAAGTTGGCTGCACAAACTGCCGAAGGTGTGGTATGAATGGGTTGGGACCGTCACAGTGTCTGAATCATCAAATGATTTGTAACAATGAAAGAGGGTCTAACCTTCTCTGCACATCCAGAAACTTCCTCCCACTGTCCACAGATTCAAACGCAACTAGCTTCACGCATGGAGATTGATGGTGAGAACGAGCAGACAGATCTTCAGGCACCCCGCTCCATTCGTTGCAACTGATGCTCCTAGGGAGCTACAAGAGGAAGAAATGACTCAAACCAACCGCCAGGTTAAAATCCTTCATTCCAAGTCATAGCCCGAGAGAGAAGAGAGGCATACCCGGGTGGTGAAGGAGTCGGAGGAGGAGGAGGAATCGCTGGAGTGGTCACTGAAGAAGACCATGGCCACCCCGGCAGTAGGATGCGAGACGGCGAGAGCGAGGAAGCAAGCGAGGAAGCGGCTATAGCTTAGGAAGGAAGGAAGGAAGAAGGAAACAGGGGAAATGTGACTTGTGGTCGGGGAGAAGAGGGGGTGGGGAAGGAGGACGGGGGTAGATATTTCGGCGGTAGGCCAAAAAATTTGAAATGTGGAGGGAAACTTTGCGCGAAGTGCCGCCGGACACCATTCACTTTGAACGATTATGTGCATCGCAAATGATTCTTTTGCTTTACTCGCATGGGATGAGTTTGATAATTCAAATTTTGGTGGAAATTTCCCCGGGTATGTCATTGCATAATTTAACATCGCTTGCTAATTTGGGCACACAAACGAGCGTACAACGCACATACCACACCTACTGAATCGAGCAATTTTAGTAATTAAACAGAGCCAGTTGACCAAAACATTGCTCCAACAAAAGACCAGCATTAAAAACATAGCCTAAGTACGCATAATTTTAACAAATCCGCTGCCGCGCCGGCCTATGCATCGCTGGTGTGAGATGAGACGTGATGACTTGTTCTAGCGAAATGTCGCCGTTCGTGGACTCCGCGTCCCCCCTGCTGAAGTCGACCGCGTGCTCGTCCTCGGCGCGTCCTCGGCGCTGCCCTCAAGGTTGTAGTACTCGTAGTAGTGGTTGCACCAGAGCTCGCGTTGGTACTCCACCGCCGATTCCTTGACGGACAGACTCTTCTCTACCTCGACCTCAGCCACGCGCAACTCCTCCTCCCGGCGCTCCTTGATCTCCACCTCCTCCTGCATCTCCAGCTCCAGCTCGGCGATCACATGAGGAAGCAGGTGCTCCATGGCCACCGCTGCCTTTTCGGACGTGGGTTGCATACTGGATTCCGAGGTGGCCTGAAATATCTTGGCGTGTGCATCCTCGATCTTGGCGTAGAGTGGCCTCGACCCAGGCCAGGGCAACATCGGTGGCACGGACGGCAGCTCGAGCGCTCTCGGGGTTTGCAGCCGCCGTCGCAGCAGCAGCTGCAGCAGCATCTCGGCTGCTGCAGCTTCCCTGTCGGCTGTCGTAGACGCCCTCTCGGCGGATGCGGCTGCGCTCAATGTGGATGCGGCTGCGCTCAATGCGGATGCGGCAGCACTCTCGGCTTAGGCAGCCGCGCTCTCGGCGCAGGCGGTGACGCTCAGGGAGGACGCGGCCATCGTACGGGCCTTGACAAAGCGTTTCCACGGCGTCATCTTTGCAAGAAGGGGGTGCGGGAATGGGGACAGGGATTCGTGGATTCGGGGGTTGCCGGCACTAGAGTAGACGAGCCGACGAAGCTTAAGGAGGAAGACTTAAATAGACCCAGAAATTTTCATCACAAACGGTTCCTACAAAAAAACTGTGTGTGATGTTGTGGATATTTTTTATTAGCTGTGAAAGACGAATTTGGAGTAAAGTGGCAACAGATGGTGTTTTAAATGTATGAGAAAATTTGTAGTACTAATACAACTGCCATATCAAATTTTGGAAAATTTCAGGGGTCATTTGACCTTTTAAGACATTAAATTGATTTTCTAGCCATTTAATGACCGTAATTCAAATTTGAACTACATGAACATGCAACAGTTAACCATAACGGTTTGAAAAGTCATATTTCGTGTACTTTTGTGCGATTTAATTCCATGTGCAGTAAATTGGAAGGAATTTTCAAACATATTGCTCTAACGGCTATGACACAATTAAGTATGGAGTGCCATGGCATTTAAATTCCAATTTTTTTAAAAGATCAGAAACACATGAAACCTTTGCTTGATGTAATGTCATGCCACCAAGATGATGTGGTAAAAAATTTGGCATGTTTGACGAAAGTTTGGACACACACCCTCACAAACTGAAGAAACTCACTAGAAGGCTCGTGGTTCCGAGGGGGAACAATGCATGTTTGATGACGAATGGGAGATAGCTTCCCCTTACGGCCTTCAAATTTTTTTCTACATTTAACATGCACTAATACAACTGTCATGTGCAAATTTGGAAAATTTCAGGGGTCATTTGACCTTTTAAAGACATTTAAGTGATTTTCTAGCCATTTAATGACCGTAATTCAAATTTGAACTACATGTACATGCAACAGCTAACCATAACGGTTTGAAAAATCATATTTGCGTACTCGTGTGCGAGTTAATTCTGTGTATAGTAAATTAGAAGGATTTTTCAAACATATTGGTCTCACAGCATGGACACATGCATGGAGTGCCATGGCATTTTAATTCCAGAAAAATAAAAAATGATCACAAAACATGAAACCTTTGCTTGATGTAATGTCATGCCACCAAGATGATGTGGTAAAAAAATTGGCCTTTTTGACGAAAGTTTGGACACACACCCCTCACAAATCGAAGCAACTCACTAGAAGGCTCGTGGTTCCGAGAGGGAACAATGCATGTTTGATGACGAACGGGAGATAGCTTCCTCTTATGGCCTTCAAATTTTTCCTATGTTTAACGTGCACTAATACAACTGTTATGTGAAAATTTGGAAAATTTCAGGGATCATTTGACCTTTTAAAGACATTTAAGTGATTTTCTAGCCATTTAATGACCGTAATTCAAATTTGAACTACATCTACATGCAACGGCTAACCATAACGGTTTGAAAAATCATATTTGTGTACTTGTGTGCGAGTTAATTCCATGTGCAGTAAATTAGAAGGGTTTTTCAAACATATTGGTCTCACGGCATGGACACATGCATGGAGTGCCATGGCATTTTAATTCCAAAAAATAAAAAAATGATCAGAAAAACATGAAACCTTGCTTGATGTAATGTCATGCCACCAAGATGATGTGGTAAAAAAATTGGCATGTTTGACGAAAGTTTGGACACACACCCCTCACAAACCGGAGCAACTCACTAGAAGGCTCGTGGTTCCGAGAGGGAACAATGCATGTTTGATGACAAACGGGAGATAGCTTCCTCTTACGGCCTTCAATTTTTTTCTACGTTTAACATGCACTACTATAACTGTCATGTGAAAATTTCAAAAATTCTAGGGGTCATTTGACCTTTTAAAGACATTTAAGTGATTTTCTAGCCATTTAATGACCGTAATTCAAATTTGAACTAGATCTACATGCAACGGCTAACCATAACAGTTTGAAAAATCATATTTTTGTCTACTTGTGTGTGAGTTAAAAAAATATCAGACGATGTAAATATCTGGTGTTCAAAAAAGAAAATGTAAAGATCTGGCAAGACAACTGCCCCCACACGATTGGCACTCTATTTCGCGGCTCGAGGCTTGGTAGGTGAGTGGCGGGGGTTATTAATCAGACATGGTTATGTATTTGAAACCGTCAGCTATTAAGTTCACACATGGATTTTGCTACGAGAATCGTGTCTAATGCAAAGTACAGTACTCGTAAATTCCGGCGACCGGGATGTACTGTCCTCGTCGATCTAGATTCCGGCCGCCAATAAATACTACCTTGCTCACGTCGTCCCACCTGCATTCTCAGCTACATCCTCCCCTTGCTCACCCTCTCTCTATCTCTCTCTCTCTCAAATCTCTGCCATGGCACCACCGGTCTGCCCACGTGTCGACGAGGAGTCGTCGCCCCCTGAGGACGCTCACTCGAAGAGCAGCGACGAGGACCCCTACGCGCCACCGGACGAGGTTGCGTCCGACCCCCCAACTCTGGATTGGTTTTGGGGCCAGTACAATCTTTGTCTGTGGAAGTCGCTGCCGCCGACTGAGAAAGCCAGGCAAGTGGCATTCAAGAAGGAGATGGCGGAGGAGGAAGCCAGGTACCAGTGGCCTATGAAGCCCGTGATGCCGCCTGGAAAAAGGAGGCGGTGGAGCTTTGGGGGCGGGCGCGTCGTTGTGCGGAGGAGGTGTATGAAGACGGGTACTTTGCGAGGAAGGTTAAAGGAGCTAGGCGCCTCATCGCTGCGTGGAGGTGGGCCGATAAGCTCCAGCGTGCCACCAATGAGGAGCTCCGGTGTGCGCCCAACGAAACGGCAAGACCGTTCTCGTTCGTCCGCCAGCAAGAGGCAGATCGGTACGTCAAGTGCTGCGAGGCGGAGGAGGCAGAGTACTGCCTCCGCGCTGGGAAGACGCCGCGCACCAGGGAGCTGCTAGCGAGGGGCTGCCAGAATACTGCCTCCCAGGAGGGATTATTAGTTTTAGTATTGTTCGTTTTAAATTTTATGCATTGTACCTAGTAGTTATGTATCATCACATATATGTGATGATATTATAGATATTCTGTGATGAACTAATGAACAATTAATATATATATATATATATATTATGATTTCCATTTTCTATCTATTTTTGTATACTAATTTGAATCTAGCTGTTGTCATCCACATATACAGAATGGAAAGCGAATATACACACATTGAAGCAGAACATATAAGAATGGAAAACAGAGTACACACATTGAAACAGAGCAATAAACAGAGCAATACTATGATTGATGTGAATACATAGCTATCCACGTCACAATGACTCAACAAAATAAAACACGTCCATGAGACCATGACCAACAGCCCTTGCCTACGGTAGCTATTGGCTCTGCCTGAAATCGTGCAGACGTTCATCCAAGCAGTCGACACGCTTGCGGTACATCTGGAGCGCGATCTCGAGCTCCAAGTTGGCTATTTCATTGGAGATCACCAGCTCAAGGATGCGACGGCCATGTTCCTCTACTGCGCCCAGGTGGACACCTGGGCCAAGGAGGCGGTCGAGCCTATCGACCAGCGTGTTGGCATCGAGCGGGCCGCGGACAAGGCGAACGACGTGACCCATGCGAACGGCGTGGCGGGCGTCCAGTGCAAGTACCGCACGGTCGGCCTTTGGTGCAAGTACGATGCAGAGGGCCTCTGCCCACTCTTGGCGAGGAATGGGGGTACTGACGGGACGTGTACCTAGCTGCGACGCCCTATTGACAGCAGGCAAGCGCCGATGGATCCGCTCTTGCTGTGCAGCGCGCCGCGCCTCTCGCTCTGCAGTGCTCCAACGGTATCGTCGTGCGGCGAGCCGCAGCCTATAGGCGCGGACGCGCCTAGCTTGCTCTGCGGCGCACCATCGATCATGTTGTGCGACGAGCTGCAGCCTCTCGGTGCTGACATGTCTATCTTGATCCGCGGCGCTGAAGCACCATGCGCCAAGGGTCTGCTCAACCCTGGCGATGACGCGCATCACGACATCATCCATCACGTTGCCGGGGAGCACCTCCGCCTCGTCGGGCCGTGGCGCCTGCTTGTTTTCCTCGTCGACGAGGTTGATGGCAGAGGCGGCGCTTTGGTGGGTTGGCATGCTTGGAAAAGGGGGATGTGCTACAGGCCGCGCTTGTTGCCTCCTTGCGTCGCGCACCACCTAGGTTTATGCGCAATATCGCTGGGTGGCGGGAAACCAGTGAGGAAATGGCAGGAAATAGTGGCGTGTTCATAAAATGCCATCAATTAATGGAGACTTAGCATAGAAGGAACATCTAGCTAGCACAAGAAGTAGATGATGATCAGATGATCGTTTATCCTAGTTAATTATGCATGTAATAGTTTACTTTGGTGTGTGGAAATGTCATGTGTGTACTAGCCACCTATAATTGGATGTTTGCCGTGTATTACACACATCTTGTTTATGTGAAACGTTTTGTCCTCTTGGCTCAACACAAACAGTTTATCGCAATGAACTGTATGCCCTCCATTGCACACACCTTGATGTGGTTGAACCGTTTCTGTTGCGTTGCCTAATCGAAAACAGTTCATCTGAGTGAACCGTATGCCGTATATCGCACACACATTGATCTTGTTGACCGTTTATTTTGTGTTGCCTAATCACAAACAGTTCATCCGGGTGAACTGTATGCTGTATATTGCACACGCCTTCATCTAGCTGCCCGTTTTCTTTTGTTCCGCCACATCGCAAACAGTTAATTGAACTGAATTGTATGCCCTCATCGGACACTGATGTTGGCTTGAACTATGTCGGTTGTCGGCGTCCTGGAAACGGGGGTACCCAGACTTGCCTGCGTGCGGCCCACGGCGTGGCTTCACCAACGTCCTGGTACGACCCATCTTCAGCAGCAACCACCCAAGACCCTCGCGAGGGGCCAAGCCTCGCTAGGCGGATGACACCAAGACCTCCTCAGGAGCAGCCTCACTAGGCTAGCTCCCGAGGAGCGGAGATATCAAGGCAGGGGGCACCTCGAGAGGTTCACGTGACGTGAGCCATGACGACCAAGGCAAGGCGGGCGCCAGCGGGCGCAGTGTACCAGTTTCCTCTTTGGTTCTAAAGGGGCAGGCGCAGGCGAGGAGTCCCGAGGCATCAGGCAAAGGTTTCCATATCGGTGCAACAAGACCAAGACCAGCAAGATGGCAGGGCGGAGGTCATCGCGGAGCCCACAGCTGCATCACCGCCAGAGCCTTTGGCAGGCGAAGACCACCTTTTGTCAGGATAGCTGGTACTAGTTGTCTCCCTTCAAAATTGGCCGTTGTGGGATCCCTTCCTACCTAACATTTGGGAAGAGGACTAAGGCCTCTATAAATAGGACTAGCCACCACCATAGAAAGGGACAGATCATCCGGATCACCCTCACACACACCAGCTCACCGAACTCAAGAACACCTCTCCTCACGAGGTTGTTCATACCTTGTACTTGTTCACCCTCAGCCTACAAGGCAATCCACCATCACCACAATGGAGTAGGGTATTACACCGCAACGGTGGACCGAACCAGTATAAACCTCTGTGTCTCGTGTTCTTCGGGTTCGTCGAGCTAGGCCGTGAGATCATCGAGCGAGCAAGCTAGCCAGAGGGAGAGAGAGTTCTTAATGCGCACCCCAAAGTTTGAACCTCAAGGGTTTGCCTGAACCTACAATCCAACATTTGGCGCGCCAGGTAGGGGGTGTGCCGAAGCTTTCCTCCGGCGATCCACGTTCCACCGCTCAGCCAGTTTCATGGCTGATGCTCATCGAGCCCGCGCCGAGCGCCGACCCGCTCTCATCGCTCGCGTCGCTCAGACGGCGCCCGTCGGCGGGCCTCCCCGTCGCTCTCCATCGCCCGCTGCCAACGCTGCCACCGGCCTGGCGAGAAACGAGCAGTAGGCTTCCTCGCTGCACCCCTCTGTGCGGTAGGATGGACACACCGCAACCCCGTCACTGACTCCGGCCGGCTCGTCGTCCCACGCTCGTCGCGCGCCCACGGACGCGCAGGCCGCGCTGCTCATGGCACGTGAGTTCCTGCATTATCGCCCGGTCGACGACCTCTATGAGGACTAGCTGGACCGCATCGCCGAGTTCGTCAGCGCCGCTGGGGGCTCTCCCGCATCGTCTGTCTCGCTGCCTCGCCCACCTCCAGCTGCGGGCGACGTAGCTCATGGAGCGCCTTGATACGTCTCCAACGTATCTATAATTTTTGATTGCTCCATGCTATATTATCTACTGTTTTGGACATTATTGGGCTTTATTATTCAATTTTATATTATTTTTGGGACTAACCTATTAACCGGAGGCCCGGCCCAGAATTGCTGTTTTTTGCCTATTTCAGAGTTTCGCAGAAAAGGAATATCAAACGGAGTCCAAACGGAATGAAACCTTCGGGAATGTGATTTTTAGAACGAACAAGATCCAGGAGACTTGGACCCTACATCAAGAAATAAAGGAGGAGGCCACGAGGTAGGGGGCGCGCCTACCCCCAGGGCGCGCCCTCCACCCTCGTGGGCCCCCTATTGCTCCACCGACGTACTCCTTCCTCCTATACATACCTAAATACCCCCAAACGATCAGATACGGAGCCAAAAACCTAATTCCACCGCCGCAACCTTCTGTACCCACGAGATCCCATCTTGGGGCCTGTTCCGGAGCTCCGCCGGAGGGGGCATCGATCACGGAGGGCTTCTACATCATCACCATAGCCCCTCCAATGAAGTGTGAGTAGTTTACCTTAGACCTTCGGGTCCATAGTTATTAGCTAGATGGCTTCTTCTCTCTTTTTGGATCTCAATACAATGTTCTCCCCCTCTCACATGGAGATCTATTCGATGTAATCTTGTTTTTGCGGTGTGTTTGTTGAGACCAATGAATTGTGGGTTTATGATCAAGTTTATCTATGAACAATATTTGAATCTTCTCTGAATTCTTTTATGTATGATTGGTTATCTTTGCAAGTCTCTTCGAATTATCAGTTTGGTTTGGCCTACTAGATTGATCTTTCTTGCAATGGGAGAAGCGCTTAGCTTTGGGTTCAATCTTGCGGTATCCTTTCCCAGTGACAGTAGGGGCAGCAAGGCACATATTGTATTGTTGCCATCGAGGATAACAAGATGGGGTTTTTATCATATTGCATGAATTTATCCCTCTACATCATGTCATCTTGCTTAAGGCGTTACTCTGTTTTTATGAACTTAATACTCTAGATGCATGCTGGATAGCGGTCGATGTGTGGAGTAATAGTAGTAGATGCAGGCAGGAGTTGGTCTACTTGTCTCGAACGTGATGGCTATATACATGATCATACCTAGATATTCTCATAACTATGCTCAATTCTGTCAATTGCTCAACAGTAATTTGTTCACCCACCGTAGAATACTTATGCTCTCGAGAGAAGCCAGTAGTGAAACCTATGGCCCCGGGGTCTATCTTCATCATATTAATCCTCCAACACTTAGTTATTTCCTTCGCTTTTTACTTTGCTTTTATTTTACTTTGCATCTTTATCACAAAAATACCAAAAATATTATCCTATCATATCTATCAGATCTCACTCTCGTAAGTGACCGTGTAGGGATTGACAACCCCTTATCGCGTTGGTTGCGAGGATTTATTTGTTTTGTGTAGGTGCGAGGGACTCGCACGTAGCCTCCTACTGGATTGATACCTTGGTTCTCAAAAACTGAGGGAAATACTTACGCTACTTTGCTGCATCACCCTTTCCTCTTCAAGGGAAAACCAACGCAGTGCTCAAGAGGTAGCACGCCTCCACCACCTCCGCATCAAGACGGCACCCTCGCACCAAGACGCGCGGCCCCGTAGCGCGACCTGTCGCGCCGGGCGCCCGCGCACGAAGAAGGAAGCTGCCAAGAAGTCCCTCGGCTGCAAGAAAACGCTTCTGCACTCCCAGCACCACCACGTCAAGACCGCGTGCCGCCTGTGGCGGCAGCGTGTGGGTACCAGGACCAGGTTCCGCCGCCGCGACGGGCTCCGGTGGCCACGGCAGGCTGCCGTGCCTTCACTCCTGAGCTGCGTAGCATCGTCTGGCCCAGCAAGTTCAAGCCAGACCTGCCTCCGCGCTACGACGTCACCCCCGACCCCACAGAGTTCTTGAAGCTCTACGAGATAAGCATCGAGGCAGCCAACGGCAATGAGAAGGTATGGCGAACTGGTTTCCCATGGCCCTCAAGGATGGCGCGCGCTCGTGGCTCCTGAACTTGCCCGCGGGATCGATCTCCTCCTGGGGCAAGATGCGTGATCGTTTTGTCGCCAACTTCCAGGGCACTCGCGACTGCCCGCCGGCCGCGGGGCAACCTGCGGCGCATCAAGCAACAGCTGGGAGAGACCCTACAGAAGTACATCTAGCGCTTCAACAACGTCCACCTCAAGATCCCCAAGGTGACGGACGAGGCCATCATCTCCGCGTTCTCCGACGGCATCCGCGACGTCAAGATGGAGGAGCTCGCCATCCACGGAGACCTATGCACGGCTCTGGAGATGTTCAACATGGCAACCAAGTGCACAAGAGCTGAGGAGGGGAGCCTCTTCCTCCTCGAGCTCCCTGCTGCCGACCCAGAAGACAAGAAGGCCAAGACCAAAGATGTGAAGCGCAAGGGAGTAGCCGTGCTCGCGGCTGAGCCTGAGATGAAGCGAGGCTGCGACCACCCAGAGTCATCGAAGGGCAGTCGTCCGTTCTGCGCCTTCCACAACGTACACAGCCACGACACCAATGACTGTCAAGAGATCAGGGGCATCCGTGATGGGCGCTTCGGTCGACACCCCAAGCGCAACGACCAGGGCTACGGCCGAGGAGGACAAAGTGGAGGACGCTGGGACGACCGCGGCCCTCACCAGGAGTTGTGCGATCGGCCTCGTGAGGACCGCTGGTAGGACCAGCCTTGCGAGGGCACCTGGAGGGACCAGCCTTGTGAGGACCATCCTCAGGGCAAGGCTGGCCTCCCTCCGCTACCACCACCGCCAAGGAGGAATGACGATCATCATAAGGACGAGGGGGCTGGGGGCTTCCAGGAGCCGCGCGCCATCGCCTACATCTTGGGTGGTGCTCAGGCCCCAGCCTCCCAGCGGATCTTCAAGCAGTTCGCCCGCGAGGTGAATGCAGCCCTCCCCAGGCTCGAGGCCACGCGCCCGCTCAGGTGGTCCAAGTGCGCCATTACCTTCAGCTCGACAGACCAGCTCAAATGTGCAGCGACGGCTAGCGCCCTCCCGATGCTCTGCTCACCCATCATCAGCAACGTCCAAGTCACCAAGACCCTCATCGACGGTGGCGCAGGGCCCAACGTCCTGTCCATCGAGATGTTCGACCGCCTCCAGGTGCCATACGATCAGCTATAGCCTACCAAGCCCTTCTCAGGAGTGACCGACGGCTCCACCACCCTGATAGGGCAGGTCCGCCTCCCTGTCACCTTCAGCAAGTGCGATAACTACCGCACCGAGCTCATCGACTTCAACGTCGCCCACATTCACCTGCCATACAATGCCATCCTTGGGTATCCAGCCTTGGCCAAGTTTATGGTGGTGACACATCACGGCTACAATGTCCTCAAGATGCGAGGAAGCGGAGACATCATCACGGTCGCCTGTGAGGAAAGGGCCACAGTGTGCTCTCTTGAGCGTGCTTACCAGGCGGCAGCAACCGAAGACCCAGACAATGAAGGCGCCGTCTACCCTCCTGAGGTCATCCCCAAGAAGAAGAAGTAGTTGCAACACCAAGGGCCTCAGGAGAGCGAAGTTTCTAGCGGCATCACCTCAGGACCTGCGCCCGCAGACGGGGCACCTCCCTCCCTCGCATAGGAAGGCGCGTCCGGCGCCCTCCTCAGGCTGGGCTCGGGGGCTCTCTTCTGGAGGGCCTCAGACCTAGCCAACGTCACGAGGGAGGCGCTCGGGCACCATCTGGAGGCGTGCTTTGCCGCACGTTTCCCTCATCAGGGCACGAGGCACGAGGTGCCTGGTGCTCAGGAGTTCATCACCAAGGCGACTGAGGAGCTTCAAGAAGCAAGGACCATACGCGGCGACCACCGCCCACCACCTGGCGCAGCTCCGCGTCCTGGCGAGGATGACGAGCTGCGCGTCTACGTCGACATCCCGGGGCTCAACAGGGCTGCATCTCAGGAGCGTTTCTGACCTTCACGCGTTGGTCGGTGCGAGGGTCCCCCTCAGAACTACGTTTGCATGCCTTTCGGCTTGCCAAACGCAGCTGTCACCTTCCAGCGCCACTCGCGGAGCGTTCTGGCGCTCAGGAGGCCAGGCATCACGCAGCCTTGGCAGAGATGGCGACGGTTCTTCAAGAACCACCCGGGCCCCCAGAGCCTCCTGAGGCTCAGGACCCTGGCGGCTCGTGAGGAGCGACTCCTTCAGCACGCATCTTCAGCTACTTAAACACCTCTTCAGCAATGGTACCAGGTGACTCCTTCCGATTCATTCAGCTGGGGGCGCCCCTCGGGCTGCATCATCCCCAGGTCGCATGGGCCTGTCCTTGCGACATGTATCCTTTTGCATCTTTAGCTTGCTATGTTTGGGAGCGCCCCTCGGGCTGCATCATCCCCAGGCCGCTCGGGTCCGTCCAAGTGGCATGTATTGTTCTTGCATCTATCTGAACTAGCTTGCCCTCTTGCATGGATTACCTTATGATTATCGCCTGCCTGTCTGGTACTTCGATGCCATGAACGCCGTGCGCCCTTGCAAGCCCGCCCCATGATTAAGGACTAGCACGGCGTCTGTGCTCGGGTCTGTCCCTCCAGCGTCGCAAAATCCAAGAGGCTGAGCTCTGGCTCGTGGACCCGCTCCCGTGTACATCACCTCCCATGGCCCTTGGTGCCTTGTTCTCACATGAGCTAATCACGGACGGACAAGCCAGGGCGCGCGACCTGGTGCCTCGCCACCACGGGAGCCGCGCGTCGGTCGTCTTTCTTCAGGATCTTTCGCATGAGAAGACTAAGCACGGCGTCTGTGCTCGGGTCCGCCCCTGCAGTGTCGATAAACCCAACAGCTGAGCTCTGTCTGGCGCGCCGGCCCCATTCATGTCACCTCCTGGGGTCGTTGGTGTTTGGCCTTCTCATGTGATTGCCTCAGGAGATTCGTCCGGCGCAGGTCGCCTAACCATCTCGAAGGGCCACCACAGCTATCAGGAACCAAGACCAAGCGCAACCTACCTTGAGGTAGGGCCTCGTGAGTCCCGTGCTGACTCACGAGTGACTAGACACACCTCGTCCAGCCTTGCCGTGCAAGCCACGTGTTAGGGCGGGGCTGTACATGCCCCGAGGGCTCCACTCAGAGGGATCCCCCACCCACGCACCAGTGGAAACACCATGCTCCATGCTGGCAGTCGACATGGTTGACGAGCGGCTATGCCCGTGCAAGTGCGGAAGCACTATGCTCCGCGCTGGTGATAAACAACTGAGGGTGGCCCCATGGCCGCATCAACCTCAGGGAGCCACCCGGCTCAGTGTTCAGCCTCATCGCAACGTTTTTTCCTCGGGAGAGTCGCGCGAGGGGGCTGGGCACGAGGGCTACGCTCAGGTCATGCCTAGCGTACACTGCCCTACTAGGTCCCTCAGACCTGGTCGTCGCGCGCCCCTCCCGAGCGGGACCTCGGCGAGGGCAGGTATGGACGTGCGTTTGAGCGTCAAGGGGGACTCCTAACCATCGCGACTCAGGAGCCTAACTGGCCACGTAGCACCTCACCCCTTGGGCTCGTCCTGGTGATCCGGACGACCCAACGGCGGCTGAGGTACGCGCGAGGGCGGGCCCTGCCGACATAGAACACTAAGCCGTAGGCTGTTTGCACGTCAAGGGGGACTCCTAAGCATCGCGACTCAGGAGCCTAACTGGACACGTAGCCCCTCACTCCTTGGTCCCGTCCTGGTGATCCGGACGGCCCAACGGCAGCTGAGGTACGCGCGGGGTCGGGCCCCGCCGACGTAGAACATCAAGCAAACGGGAAGGAAATCGCGGAATATTAACGAAATATTACAAAACATATTGTTCTTCAAACACCAAACAGAAGTTTTTGACGCCTCCACGAGGCATGGTGGATGTTGCAGGAGATAAAAGCGGGAAGAGGAGCTGCCAGCAAGCCCCCTCGTCAACCTTGGGCGATGTCATCACCCGTGAGGAGCGCCCCTTCGCCAACGACGTTGCCCCCGCCGGAGCCACGGGGTCGGCGGCACCGTCGGTCGAGGGTGGAGGGTCGATGGCAAGGAACTTCTTCGACGGGGCCTACACCTGGCCCTTCACGGCTTCGACAGCAGCTGCGCAACGCTCTTCCTCCATGGGCTCGAGCAGGACACCGAGATCGGCATCAGGCTCGCGGAGATGAAGGTGGCTGAAGATGCGCGTCCGAGCTGATGAGGAGAGCGCGCGGGCTTCCCCCTCCACCATAGGGCCGATCCCGTTGACTACGTCCTCGAGCGTCGTGACGAGATGAGGGAGCAGCTGGGCGGGGCCGTCGTCGTAGGTCGCCAACGGCTTCTCCAAGCCCTTCTCGTAGAGCTCCTGCAGTGCCTCATGGAACCTCTGCTCGAGAGACTTGAAGGCCACGCGATCCTCGGCCAGAACCTTCTCCTTGGCTTCCAGCTGGGCCTACTCCGCTTCCACCTTCTTCTCCAGCTTCTCCAGTTGGTCGCGTTCCGCGGCTTGCGTCTGCGCCAGCTGCTCCAGCTCAGCATCGCGGCCGGTGACCGCTTCTTCTCGAGCCTTCAACTTCTCATCACGTGCCTTGTGCTGGCGAGCCGCGGCAGCACGTTCCTTGCGCATGTTCTCCAGCTCGGCCTCCGCCACCCGGCATCACTCCTTGGCGGCCTCGGCATCTTTCAACGCCATCTCGCGGGCGGCCGCAGCCTGGTCGGCGGCCCGCTTACCCTCCTCAGAAGCTGCCATGGCTTGACCCCAGGCCGCCCTCACAAATGCGTCGGATCGCAGCCACCTTGTGATCAACTCCAGGCGCCCTGACGCCAGGTGAAGGTCGGCGCCTTGAAGGTCGCCCCGAAGCTAGGTCAGCGCGGAAAAGGCCTCCTCAAGAGCATCAGGCGAAGCAGAAGGATCATGAGCCAGGGGCATGATGGGAGGAGGAGGAGGCAGCATCATCGCCAAGGCCTGCGTATTGGTGGCAGCAGAAGAAGAAACCGGGGGCTCTTGAGCCTTTGGGACCTCGACAGGCGAGTTGGGAGCGGGTGCCTCCGGAGCCGACTTGGCTGTGGAGGTCGCCTTCTCTTGAGGCCGGTCCTCTGGGCCTCACGAGGATGACCGGGCCGGAGAGGCACGAGCGCCGTCGCCGCCCTTCCCCGCCGGGGAAGGTGCGGCCGTGGCGGGCTGTGGGGTCCCAGAAGACGCAGGCATTCCCTCTCTCTTCTTCTTTGCCGCCAGCTTTGGCCTGGTGGCGCAAAGGAAAAGCGTCAAGGAGCGGCGGCAGAAGCAGGAACAAAATCAGGGCAGAGCCCTTACTGGTCTACTACGGCGTAATCCCTCGGCCTCTTCTGGAGCGCGAAGGTCGAAGGCTTCGCAGCCTGGGGCGTTGACGTGGGGGACCCCGGAGTGGATGAGGGAGCAGCAGCTGGGCGTGCATCAGCACCAGTTGGCATCGGAGCAGGGCCACTGCCTCGGAAGATCAGCGTCGACCTGCTCTTCGTCGGGACCCCAGCTGGTGGCTTCTTCAGGGGAGTGACCCTGGACCTCGTGGTGACCCCAGCGGGGGGTAGGGCCTCCCTCATCGGATGGTCATCAGCGTCGTCGTCGTCGGGGAAGGCGTGGAGGAGATCGGCCTTGCGCGGAGGGGAAGTCTCCCCTACCCCCTCCCAGGTCGCCTCCGAGTCCAGCTCCTCCTCCTCATCGGAGTCACCGGAGGACACCATCACCGGGGCCGTCACCACCGGGGCCTCGGAAGGCGCTGGCGGCACGAGCCCGCGCCAGTCGAAGATAATCATGGCGGCAGCTACCTTCGCCGCATCTGGGCGGCGGTACAAGGGAAGATGGGTGTCCGACGGATACCCCTGATCGTCCCCGACAAGGAGGCGGAGAGTCGCGCCCAGCTCCTCATCTGACAAGGCACTCGGGCGCAGACGGAGGTTGTCCCCCTCGTCCCCGAGCTTCCACAAGGGGCACGAGCGTGCCTGGAGCGAGGCTACGCGCTGCGCCAAGAATTCCTTGACGATCATGGCCCCCATCATCTTTGCTGCCTCCGGGTCGTCAGGCTTCAGGTCGGCAGTCATCTTCTCTAGCACCTGCTTCACCCGGGGGTTGGTGAGCTTCGCGTGGAGCCACCCGTCGTGAGGCGAGGGCATCTCTGTCGACAGCACCAACCGAGGGTGGGAGCACTTGGCGTCCATGAGGACCCACTTGCTCCTGAAGCCCTCGGCCTTCTTCCCGGCCTTCGAGATCACATTGGTCCTGTTGGCCGCGACGAAGTTGGCGCATCCCGAGCAATGGTCGTCCTTGTTCCAGAGGTAGAAGAAGTGGCGAAGCAGCACCATGGAGGGCATCACCCCCACGAATGCCTCGCAATAGAAGGCGAAGATCGACAAGAGGAGGACGAAGTTGGGATGAAGATGAAGGGCATGCAGCTTGTAGTGGTTGAGGACGGCGTAGAAGAAGTCGGAGAAAGGGGGGACAAGCCGTGCGACGACGCTACTAACAAAGAAGGGATAGAAGGTGCTGCCTGAGGCCTCCGGCTCGGTGGAGCCAGCCCGGAGCATGGTCTTTCCCTTCCCGTTGCTGCCCTCCGCCGTCATCAGAAGGATGGCGACGAGGTTCTTCTCTGAAACATTAGGCGCGCTCAAAGCCGGCTCGTACCAGGAGGGCGAGAGAGCGTCCTTTGCCTTGCCGGACGCCATCGGCTGCAGGCTCAAAGAGGAGTTGGTGCGGATTTGGAGTCTTTGGGAGCAAAGAGCAGGAAAGGGGATCTCGAGCGAGATGAAGGAAGGTAATGAAAGCTCTACGGCAAGCACCAGCCTTTTGTCAGTCAAGGGCAGTTGCCGAGGCAGCGTGGGGAAGCGGAGACGCCCACATCCCATCAATAGCCACGCGTCAATCAAGGCCGCAGGCGGTTGGGGCCTGCGGCGCTCCGCACTGGCCCTTTGGCTTCGCCTCGAAGCCAAGTCCGAGCATGCCTTGTGCCCGGGGGCTACTGTCGGCGTCTTGGGAACAGGGGTACCCAGACTTGCCTGCCTGTGGCCCACGGCATGGCTTCACCAACGGCCTGGTACGGCCCATCTTCAGGAGCAACCACCCAAGACCCTCGCGAGGAGCCGAGCCTTGCGAGGCGGATGACACCAAGACCTCCTCAGGAGTAGCCTCACTAGGCTGGCTCCCGAGGAGCGGAGATATCAAGGCAGGGGGCACCTCGCGAGGTTCATGTGACGTGAGCCATCACGACCAAAGCCAGGCGGGCGCCAGCGGGCGCAGCGTACCAGTTTCCTCTTTGGTGCTAAAGAGGCAGGCGCGGGCGAGGAGTCCCGAGGTATCAGGCAAAGGTTTCCATATCGGTGCAACGAGACCAAGACCAGCAGGACAGCAGGGCGGAGGTCATCACGGAGCCCACAGCTGCATCACCGCCAAAGCCTTTGGCAAGCGAAGACCACCTTTTGTCAGGGTAGCTGGTACTAGTTGTCTCCCTTCAAAATTGGCCATTGTGGGATCCCTTCCCACCTAACATTTGGGAAGAGGACTAGGGCCTCTATAAATAGGACTAGCCACTACCATAGAAAGGGACGGATCATCCGGATCACCCTCACACACACCAGCTCGCCGAGCTCAAGAACACCTCTCCTTAGGAGGCTATTCATACCTTGTACTTGTTCACCCTCAGCCTACAAGGAAATCCACCACCACCACACTTGAGTAGGGTATTACACCGCAACGGTGGCCCGAACCAGTATAAATCTCTGTGTCTTGTGTTCTTCTGGTTCGTCGAGCTAGGCCATGATATCGTCGAGCGAGCGAGCTAGCGAGAGGGAGAGAGAGTTTTTCGTGTGCACCCCAGAGTTCGAACCTCAAGGGTTTGCCAGAACCCAGAATCCGACATCGGTATTTCCCCAAAGAGGAAGGGATGATGTAGCACATCAATGGTAGGTATTTCCCTCAGTGATGAGACCAAGGTTATCGAACCAGTAGGAGAACCATGCAACACTACGTGAACAACATCTGCACACAAATAACAAATACTCTCAACCCTACGTGTTAAAGGGGTTGTCCATCCCTGTCGGGCAACGGCGCCAGAAATAGGCAAACAGACGTGAGAGAGTTGTGAATATTGATAGATCGAATGCCAAATAAAATAAATTGCAGTAAGGTAATTTGTGGTATTTTGTATTTTTAGTTTAATAGATATGAAAATAAAATCAAAGGAAAATAGATCGCAGAGGGAAGTAGGGATTTGTAGATGTGCCAGAGCTCAAAGCGAAAAACTTAGAGATAAAAACATTTTGGGAGGTGTATCCTTCCCACCAATGAAAACGACTTAGAGTTCCCAACACTTTCCATGCTAGATATATCATAGGCGGTTCCCCAACATAAAATAAAGTTTATTCCTTTTTCCACCATACTTTCACTTTCCATGGCTAGCCGTATCCACGATTGCCCTCCATACCAACACTTTCCAAGGAATTTATTATTTGAGAACATAAAGTAAATTTATTTTTAATTTTGGGACTGGTCATCCCTAATACCTTTGCCTTACTCTCGTGCAATGATAAGTGAATAAACACTCATCGTGAGAATAACACATCTAGCATGGCAAATATCGGCAACGCCTCACCGCCTCGCGAGCGGTACGAGCACACAAAAGAGAAATTATTTTGAAAATTAGAGATGGCACATACAAATTTACTTAGAGCGGCAAAAGAATACCGCATATAGGTAGATATAGTGGACTCATGTGGCAAAACTGGTTTAAAGGTTTTTGGATGCACAAGTAGTGATCATACTTAGTGCAAAATGAAGGCTATCAAAAGATTGAGAAGCGACCAACCAAGAAACGAATAATCTCATAAGCGAGCATTAAGCATAATTAACACCGAATAATGCACCACAAGTAGGATATAATTTCATTGCATGACTACTGACTTTCGTGCTTCCATGGGGAATCACAAACCTTAACACCAATATTCTTACTAAAGCATAATTACTCATCAACATGACTCACATATCACATCATCATATCTCAAAACTATTACAAGGAATCAAGTTTATTTTGTCCAATGATCTTCATGAAAGTTTTCATTATGTCCTTCTTGGATATCTATCACTTTGGAACTAATTTTCATGTGTTGCTTTTGATAAGCTCAAACAAATATAAGTGAAGATCATGAGCATAATATTTTTTCTCTCAAATTAATTTAAGTGAAGCTAGAGAGAATTTCTTAAAAAATTTACTAACTCTCAAATAAATATAAGTGAAGCAAGAGAGCGTTTCTTCAAAAATACTAAATCACACCATGCTCAAAAAGACATAAGTGAAGCACTAGAGCAATTCCATAGCTCATAAAAATTTAAGTGAAGCATAGAGAGCAATTCTAAAAAGTCATGGCATAATTTTGGCTCTCTCAAATAGGTGTGTCCAGCAAGGATTCAAGACTTAGAACACAAAGCAAAACAAGCAAAGACTCATATCATACAAGACGCTCCAAGAAAAACTCATAGTATGTGACAAATAAAAATATAGCTTCGAGTAAAATACCAATGGTCATTAGAAGAAAGAGGGGATGCCACTCGGGGCATCCCCAAGCTTAGTTGCTTGCTTCTCTTTGGATAATAGCTTGGTATGCCATGGGCATCCCCAAGCATAAGTTCTTACTCCTTATTCCTTCATCCATCATAACATCACCCAAAACATGAAAACTTCAATCACACAAAACTCAACAAAACCTTCGTGAGATCCGTTAGTATAAGAAAACAAATCACTACTATAAGTACTGTTGCAACCCATTCATGTTTTATTCTTGCATTATATCTACTATGTTCCAAATTTTCTATGGCTAAAACTCTTCAAAGAAAACCATAGAATCATCAGAACAAGCACACAACGCAAAGAAAACAGAATCTGTCAAAAACAGAACAACCTGTAGCAATCTGAATATTTCGAGTACTTCTGTGACTCCAAAAGTTATGAAAAATTAGGATGACCTGAGAAATTTGTATATCAATCTACTGTAAAAATTCGGAGTTTTTAGTCGCTTCTGTGATTTTTAAAAATTCTAACTCTCGACGCAAAAGTTTCTGTTTTTTCAGCAAGTTCAAACAACTATCACCCAAGAAGATCCTAAAGGCTTTACTTGGCACAAACACTAATTAAAACACAAAAAACACAATCATAACAGTAGCATAATTGTGCAAACACTCAAGAACAAAAAGCAAAAGACAAAAATAAATTTTATTCATTGGGTTGCCTCCCAACAAGCGCTATCGTTTCACACCCCTAGCTAGGCATAAAGCAAAGGATCTAAGTATTGTCATCTTAGTTTCTAGATCCATAAGATTCCCTCATGATTGATTCATATGGTGGCCTAATTCTTGTTCAAGGGAAGTGTTCCCTACCCTTCCTTAGTGGAAATTGGAACTTAATATTGCCTTCTTTCATATCAATCACGGCACAGATAGTGCGAAAAAACGGTCTACCAAGAATAATTTGACAAGACGGATTGCAATCAATATCAAGAACAATAAAATCTATGGGCACATAATTCTATTTTCAAGAATAATAACATCATTAATTCTTCCCATAGGCTTTTTAATAGTAGAATCCGCCAAGTGCAAATTTAAAGAACATTCTTCAATATTGATAAGACCAAGCACATCACATAAAGATTTCAGAATTGTAGAAACACTAGCACCCAAGTCACACAAAGAAAAACACTCATAATTTTTAATCTTGACTTTGATAGTAGGTTCCCACTTATCATGTAATTTTCTAGGAATTAAAACTTCTAATTCCAACTTTTCTTCTAAAGCTTTCATCATAGCATCAACAATATGTTTAGTAAAAGCTTTATTTTTTTCATAGGCATGTGGTGAATTAATCATGGATTGCAACAAAGAAATACACTCAATCAAAGAGCAACTATCATAATTAAAGCCTTTGTAATCCAAAAGAGTGGGCACATCACTAGTTAAAGTCTTGACCTCTTCAAACCCACTTTTATCAATTTTCTCAACAAGATTTTCACCCTCCGAATTATCGGGACGCCTTATAGCTAAAGTTGAATCTTCTCCAGTCCCTTTTTCATCAATCTTAATTTTAGTAAACAAGGAATCAATAGAAGAAACACCAATCATTTTAAGATCTTCATCATTTTTATCTTCTAATGAAATTGGTTTAGCGGCCATTTGATTTACTAGGGTAGCTTGTGCATCGGATATTTTTCCTAACAAACTTTCAGCAAAAGAATACTTAGATTGGAGATTGCAAACTTCTTTACTAGTATCATCAAGTTGCCTTGTTATAGCATCCAACAAAACGGAGTGTTCCTTAAGTTCTTCAGTAAAATACTTATTATGCTCAAATTGTGTAGTCATATATTCGTTAGTACTTTTCTCAATTTCAAGCAAAATGTTGGGGTAAGGAACATCATAATATTTTATTTGAGGCATCATGACTATGCAAACAAGAACACACACAAAAATAGATCTGACGAGAAAACGGCGAACGAAAAAGAGGGCGAATAAAACGGCAAATTTTTGTGAAGTGGGGGAGGAGAAAAGGAGAGGCAAATGGCAAATAATGTAAATTGCGAGGAGATGAGATTTGTGATTAGGAACCTGATAGATGTTGATGATGTCTCCCTGGCAACGGCGCCAGAAATTCCTTTTGATGTTGGCTTGAACTACATCGGTATTTCCCCAAAGAGGAAGGGATGATGCAGCACAACAACGGTAGGTATTTCCCTCAGTGATGAGACCAAGGTTATCGAACCAGTAGGAGAACCACGCAACACTACGTGAATAGCACCTGCAGACAAATAACAAATACTCGCAACCCGATGTATTAAAGGGGTTGTCAATCCCTTTCGGGCAACGGCGCCAAAATAGGCAAACGGACATGAGAGAGTTGTAAATATTGATAGATCGAATGCCAAATAAAATAAATTGCAGCAAGGTATTTTTGTATTTTTGGTTTAATAGATCTTAAAATAAAAGCAAAGGAAAATAGATCGCAAAGGCAAATATAATAAAGAAGAGACCCGAGGGCCGTAGGTTTCACTAGTGGCTTCTCTCGAGAAAAATAGCAAACGGTGGGTGAACAAATTACTGTTGGGCAATTGATAGAAATTCAAATAATCATGACGATATCGAGGAAATGATCATTATATAGGCATCACATCCAAATTAGTAGACCGACTCCTGCGTGCATCTACTACTATTACTCCACACGTCGACCGCTATCCAGCATGCATCTAGTGTATTAGGTTCATAGAGAAATGGAGTAATGCAATAACAACGATGAGATGATGTAGACAAGATCTATTTATGTAGAAATAGACCCCGTCTTGTTATCCTTAATAGCAACGATACATACGTGTCAGTTCCCTTTCTGTCATTGGGATCAAGCACAGTAAGATCAAACCCATCACAAAGCACCTCTTCCCATTGCAAAATAAATAGATAAAGTTGGCCAAACAAAACCCAAATATCGGAGAAGAAATACGAGGCTATAAGCAATCATGCATATAAGAGATAAAAGAAGACTCAAATAACTTTCATGGATAAAAAGATAGATCTAATCATAAACTCAAAGTTCATGGGATCCCAAGAAACACACCGCAAAAAGAGTTACATCATATGGATCTCCAAGAGACCATTGTATTGAGAAATAAAAGAGAGAGAGGAAGCCATCTAGCTACTAACTACGGACCCGTAGGTCTACAAAGAACTATTCATGCATCATCGGAGAGGCACCAGTGGACATGGTGCACCCCTCCATGATGGTGTCTAGATTGGATCTGGTGATTCTGGAACTTGCGGCAGCTGGAATTGATTTTCGTCGACTCCCCTAGGGTTTTAGAATATTGGGGTATTTATAGAGCAAAGAGGCGGTTCAGGGGGCACCCGAGGTGGGCACAACCCACCAGGGCGCGCCTGGGCCTCCACGCGTGCCCTGGTGGGTTGTGCTCCCCTCGGAGCACCCCCCCCCCAGGCGCTTCTCCGACCCACTGGATGTCTTCTGGTCCAAAAAAATCCACAAAATTTTTTGCTGCATTTGCACTCCATTTAGTATCGATTTCCTACGATGTAAAAAACATGCAAAAAACAGCAACTGGCACTTGGCACTATGTCAATAGGTTAGTACCAAAAAATGATATAAAATGACTACAAAATGATTATAAAACATCCAAGAATGATAATATAACAACATGGAACAATAAAAAATTATAGATACGTTGGAGACATATCACACACGCAACTAAAATCTGAATCGTGTTTGATGTATCCTTCATCGCAAACGTTTTGCATCTTTTTTGACAGATTTTTTACATCACCATTTGCGATTAATGCATCACACACAGTTTCGTCAAAGGGTCTCTGATCGTAGTGTCGCGTTAGCAGCATCCTGCAGTAGTGATAGTTGGATCATATGGTTTTTCCCCTCTCTATCTTGTTGTGAATTGAGTTTTCCCTTTGAGATTTCGTCTTATCAGATTGAATACTTTTATGGATTTGAGAACACTTGATGTATGTCTTTCTATGAATACCCATGGTGACAATGGGGTATCATATTGATTCACTTGATATGTGTTTTGGCACTCAACCCATGGATTCCCGAGGTGACATTGGGGTAATCTATGCATATCGGTTGATGCCTGTTCTTGTCTTTGTTTCTCCGGTAGAAATCTTGGGGCACTCTTAGAGGTTCTTTGTGTTGGATTGAGTATTATGAATCTGAAATTGTTTGATGCATATCGTATAATCAACTCACGGATACTCGCGGTGACATTGGAGTATCTAGGTGACATTAGAGTTGGTTGATGTGTATTGATGTCGCTTGAAGCCACGTCGGTATTTCCCCAAAGAGGAAGGGATGATGCAGCACAGCGGCGGTAGGTATTTCCCTCAGATATGAAACGAAGGTTATCGAACCAGTAGGAGAACCAAGCAACACAACGTAAACAGCCCCTCCACACAAATAACAACCACTTGCAACCCGACGTGTTAAAGGGGTTGTCAATCCCTTTCGGGTAACGGCGCCTCAAATTGGTGCATGGATGGGAGAAAGTTGTAATAGATTGAATAAATAGATTGCAAATAAAATAAAGTGCAGCAAAGTATTTTTGTATTTTTGGTTTAATAGATCTGAAAATAAATGCAAAGGAAAAGTAGATCGCAAAGGCAAATATATGAGAAAAAGACCCGGGGGCCGTAGGTTTCACTAGTGGCTTCTCTCGAGAAAAATAGCAAACGGTGGATAAACAAATTACTATTGGGAAATTGATAGAACTTCAAATAATCATGATGATATCCAAGCAATGATCATTATATAGGCATCACGTCCAAGATTAGTAGACCGACTCCTGCCTGCATCTACTACTATTACTCCACACATTGACCGCTATCCAGCATGCATCTAGTGTATTAAGTTCATGGAGAAACGGAGTAATGCAATAAGAACGATGAGATGATGTAGACAAGATCTATCTATGTAGAGATAGACCCCATCGTTTTATCCTTAGTAGCAACGATACATACGTGTCGGCTCCCCTTCTGTCACTGGGATCAAGCACTGTAGGATTGAACCCACTACAAAGCACCTCTTCCCATTGCAAGACAAATAGATCAAGTTGGCCAAACAAAACCCAAATATCGGAGAAGAAATATGAGGCTATAAGAGATTATGCATAAAAGTGATGAAAGAAACTCAAATACTTCCATGGATATAAAAAGATATAACTGATCCTAAACTCAAAGTTCATCAGATCCCAACAAACACACCACAAAAAGAGTTACATCATATGGATCTCCAAGAGACCATTGTATTGAGAATTCAGTGAGAGAGAGGAAGCCATCTAGCTACTAACTCCAGGCCCGAAGGTCTACAAAGAACTACTCACGCATCATCGGAGAGGCACCAATGGAGGTGGTGAACCCCATCCGAGATGGTGTCTAGATTGGATCTGGTGGTTCTGCACTCTGCGGCGGTTGGATCAATATTTCGTCGATTCCACTAGGGTTTTGGGAATATTGGGGTATTTATAGAGCAAAGAGGCGGTCCGGGGGGCACCCGAGGTGGGCACAACCCACTAGGGCGCGCCTGGGCCTCCTGGCGCGCCCTGGTGAGTTGTGCTCTCCTCGGAACACCCCCAGGCACAGCCAGGGCCCATTATGTGTCTTCTGGTCCAAAAAAATATCCATGAAGTTTCGTTGTGCATTTGGACTCCGTTTGATATTGATTTCTGGGATGTAAAAAACATGCAGAAAACAACAACTGGCACTTGGCACTATGTCAATATGTTAGTACCAAAAAATGATATAAAATGACTATAAAATGATTATAAAACATCCAAGATTGATAATATAATAGCATGGAACAATAAAAAAATTATAGATACGTTGGAGACGTATCAGCATCCCCAAGCTTAACTCCTACTCGTCCTCGAGTAGGTAAGTGATAAAAACAAATTTTTTATGTGGAATGATGCCTAACATGTCATATCATATTCTTTTCTTTGTAGCATGGACATTTGGACTTTTATGTGATTCAAAGCAATAGTCTAGTTTTGACATGATAATTTAAATACTCAAGCATATAAATAAGCAACCATGTCTTTCAAAATATCAACGCTAAAATAAGTTATCCCTAGCCCATCATGCTCAATCATTGATCCATTCATGGAACACACTCGCATATTAGCTACACCCAATACTCAATTATGATCATATTTCCTCTTAGTTGGTGCTTTTATAAGAGAAGAAGGAGACTCAAATTCAAAATAAAAATTGCATAAAGTAAAAGAAAGGCCCTTCGCAGAGGGAAGTAGGGATTTGTAGATGTGCCAGAGCTCAAAGCGAAAAACTTAGAGATAAAAACATTTTGGGAGGTGTATCCTTCCCACCAATGAAAACGACTTAGAGTTCCCAACACTTTCCATGCTAGATATATCATAGGCGGTTCCCCAACATAAAATAAAGTTTATTCCTTTTTCCACCATACTTTCACTTTCCATGGCTAGCCGTATCCACGATTGCCCTCCATACCAACACTTTCCAAGGAATTTATTATTTGACAACATAAAGTAAATTTATTTTTGATTTCGGGACTGGGCATCCCTAAAACCTTTGCCTTACTCTCGTGCAATGACAAGTGAATAAACACTCATCGTGAGAATAACACATCTAGCATGGAAAATATTAGACACCCCTCACCGCTCCGCGAGCAGAACGAACACACAAAAGAGAAGTTTATTTTGAGAATTAGAGAAGGCGCATACAAATTTGCTTAGAACGGCAAAAGAATACCGCATATAGGTAGATATAGTGGACTCATGTGGCAAAACTGGTTTAAAGGTTTTGGATGCACAAGTAGAGATCATACTTAGTGCAAAATGAAGGCTAGCAAAAGATTGAGAAGCGACCAACCAAGAAACGGATAATCTCATAAGCAAGCATTAAGCATAATTAACACCGAATAATGCGCCACAAGTAGGATATAATTTCATGCATAATTATTGACTTCCGTGCTTGCATAGGGAATCACAAACCTTAACACCAATATTCTTACTAGAGCATAATTACTCATCTACATGACTCACATATCACATCATCATATCTCAAAACTATTACTAAGAATCATGTTTATTTTGTCCAATGATCTTCATGAAAGTTTTTATTATATCCTTCTTGGATATCTATCACTTTGGGACTAATTTTCATGTGTTGCTTTTCATAAGCTCAAACAAATATAAGTGAAGATCATGAGCATAATTTTTCTTCCTCTCAAAATAATTTAAGTGAAGCAAGAGAGAATTTCTTGAAAATTTTATTAACTCTCAAATAAATCTAAGTGAAGCAAGAGAGCATTTATTCAAAAATACTAAAGCACATTGTGCTCAAAAAGATATAAGTGATGCACTAGAGCAAGCCCATAGCTCATAAAATATTTAAGTGAATCATGGAGAGCAATTTTAACAAGTCATGACCTAAATTTGGCTCTCTCAAATAGGTGTGTCCAGCAAGGGATGAAGACTTAAAACACAAAATAAAACAAGCAAAGACTCATATCATACAGGACGCTCCAAGCAAAACACATAATATGTGACGAATAAAAATATAGCTTCGGGTAAAATACCGATGGTCATTAGAAAAAAGAGGGGGTGCCACTCGGGGGCACCCCCAAGCTTAGTTGTTTGCTCATTTTTGGATAATAGCTTGGGATCTCGGGGCATCCCCAAGCTTAGGCTCTTCTACTCCTTATTCCTTCATCCATCGTAAGATAACCCAAAACATGAAAACTTCAATCACACAAAACTCAACAAAACCTTTGTGAGATCCGTTAGTGTAAGAAAAATAAATCACTACTACAAGTACTGTACCAAACCAATTCATATTTTATTTTTGCATTATATCTACTGTATTCCAACTTTTATATGGCAAAAACTCATCAAAGAAAACCATAGAGCCATCAAAATAAGCACACAACGCAAAGAAAACAGAATCTGTCAAAAAAGAACAGTCTGTAGCAATTTGATTTGTTCGAATACTTCTGGAACTCCAAACATTCTAAAAAATCAGGACGCCCTGGGTAATTTGTATATTAATCTACTGCAAAAAATTGGCATTTTATCACATTCTGGTGATTTTTAACAATTGTTTTCGTGAGCGCATAAGTTTCTGTTTTTCAGCAAGATCAAACAACTATCACCCAAGAAGATCCTAAAGGCTTTACTTGGCACAAACACTAATTTAAACACGAAAAACACAATCATAATGGTAGCATAATTGTGTAAACACTCAAGAACAGAAAGCAAAAAGCAAAAATAAATTTTAATCATTGGGTTGCCTCCCAACAAGCGCTATAGTTTTACGCCCTTAGCTAGGCATAAAGCATGGATCTAAGTTTTGTCATCCTTCTTCTTAATTTTCTTAGAGGTGTTTTCATCATGGGGTTTTGTAAACACAACATAAAACATAATATCCATGGAAACTTTAATATTCCTAAGTTGGTTTTCATCATAATCCCTTTGGTTTCCGGCAACAATCCAAGAGTAATGTTGATTAACATTATTGAAAACTTGTTGGATTATATCTAAAACGGGGACTTCCTTTCTAAGATTTTCATCAAAGATTTTATTATCCCCAAGCAAATGTCTTAAAGCATAGTCAATATTGTAAAGCATTTCATCTATCACAGGTTTTTCACAATTCATACCATAAAAATCAAAGATTTCCCTAGCTTCCCGTCTTATGTAGTCAAACTCATTCATAAGAACGGGAGTGGCCAACTTTTTAGCCCTAGGATTCTTCATGTCGGGAAGCTCGAAAAACAATCTTTGCAAAGTAGGATGGGTAAAAATAAATCTACTTTCAAGTTTCAGAACTAGTGCTGAAATAGCATCCGCATAAGATCTAGTAGTTTTAAGTATAGGAGCATCATCAAGGCTTAGATTCCCAGCACAATTGAAAAATTCTTGGATACGTTCTTTTCCCATAACGTTCCCTTGCCCCAAGATAAATGTTTTAGCATCCAGATTGCCCGTACGTCCAATCTTAGGAGTTAGGCCGTCATCTGTTGGTGCCATACCGAAATCACTCATGACTGCAAGCAAAGGATGGATCTGACAAGAAAACGGTGAACGAAAATAGAGGGGCGAATAAAACGGCAAATTTTCGTGAAGTAGTGGAGAGGAAAATGAGAGGCAAATGGCAAATAATGTAAATTACGAGGAGATGAGATTTGTGAGTAGGAACCTGGTATATGTTGAAGATCGTCCCCGGCAACGGCGCCAGAAATTCCTTTTGATGTCGCTTGAAGCTACGTCGGTATTTCCCCAAAGAGGAAGGGATGATGCAGCACAACGGCGGTAGGTATTTCCCTCAGATATGAAACCAAGGTTATCGAACCAGTAGGAGAACCAAGCAACACAACGTAAACAGCCCCTGCACACAAATGACAACCACTCGCAACCCGACGTGTTAAACGGGTTGTCAATCCCTTTCGGGTAACGGCGCCTCAAATTGGTGCTTGGACGGGAGAAAGTTGTAATAGATTGAATAAATAGATTATAAATAAAATAAAGTGCAGCAAAGTATATTTGTATTTTTGGTTTAATAGATCTAAAAATAAATGCAAAGGAAAAGTAGATCGCAAAGGAAAATATATGAGAAAAAGACCCGAGGGCCGTAGGTTTCACTAGAGGCTTCTCTCGAGAAAAATAGCAAATGGTGGGTAAACAAATTACCGTTTGGCAATTGATAGAACTTCAAATAATCATGAAGATATCCAGGCAATGATCATTATATAGGCATCACGTCCAAGATTAGTCGAATGACTCCTGCCTACATCTACTACTATTACTCCACACATCGAGCGCTATCCAGCATGCATCTAGTGTATTAAGTTCATGGAGAAACGGAGTAATGCAATAAGAACGATGACATGATGTAGACAATATCTATCTATGTAGAGATAGACCCCATCGTTTTATCCTTAGTAGCAACGATACATACGTGTCGGTTCCCCTTCTGTCACTGGGATCAAGCACCATAAGATCGAACCCACTACAATGCACCTCTTCCCATTGCAAGATAAATAGATCAAGTTGTCCAAACAAAACCCAAATATCAGAGAATAAATACGAGGCTATAAGAGATCATGCATAAAAGAGATCAAAGAAACTCAGATACTTTCCTTGATATAAAAAGATATAACTGATCATAAACACAAAGTTCATCAGATCCCAACAAACACACCGCAAAAAAGAGTTACATCATATGGATCTCCAAGAGACCATTGTATTGAGAATTCCTCGAGAGAGAGGAAGCCATCTAGCTAATAACTACGGACCCAAAGGTCTACAAAGAACTACTCACGCATCATCGGAGAGGCACCAATGGAGGTGGTGAACCCCATCCGAGATGGCGTCTAGATTGGATCTGGTGGTTCTGGACACTGCGGCGGCTGGATCAATATTCGTCGACTCCCCTAGGGTTTTGGGAATATTGGGGTATTAATAGAGCAAAGAGGCGGTCCGGGGGCATCCGAGGTGGGCACAAACCACCACGGCGCGCCTGGGCCTCCTGGCGCGCCCTGGTGGGTTGTGCTCTCCTCGGAGCACCCCCAAGCGCAGCCAGAGCCCATCATGTGTCTTCTTGTCCAAAAAAATCTCTGTGAAGTTCCGTTGCATTTGGACTCTGTCTGATATTGATTTCCTGATATGTAAAAAACATGCAGAAAACAGCAACTGGCACCTGGCATTATGTCAATAGGTTAGTACCAAAAAATGATATAAAATGATTATAAAACATCCAAGATTGATAATATAACAGCATGGAACAATAAAAAATTATAGATACGTTGGAGACGTATCATGTATCATATCGTGTTATTTTAGTATGAACTCTTTGTTAGATCGATTGAAAAGAAGAGCTTGGTGTTATTTTAGTACGAACTCAAGGATAGATTGATCGGAAAGAATATCCTTGAGGTGGTTTCGTACCCTACAAACAATTTCTTCTTATGTTTTCTTATATCTGAAATAAAGTATATTGTCATGGATCGCCCAACACGTCGAGCTTGCCTTTCCCCCTCATGCTAGCCAAATTCTTTGCACTAAGTAGAGATACTACTTGTGCTTCAAAATTCCCTTGAACCCGGTTTTGCCATAAGAGTCCACCATACCTACCTATGGATTGAGTAAGATCCTTCAAGTAAGTTGTCATCGGTGCAAGCAATAAAAATTGCTCTCTAAATATGTATGATTGATTAGTGTGGAGGAAATAAGCTTCATACGATCTTGTAATGTGGAAGAAATAAAAGCGACGGACTGCATAATAAAGGTCCATGTCACAAGTGGCAATATAAAGTGACGTTCTTTCGCATTAAGATTTTGTGCATCCAACCCTGAAAGCGCATGGCAACCCCTGCTTCCCTCTGTGAAGGGCCTATCTTTTACTTTTATCTCTTACCCTTATGCAAGAGTCATGGTGATTTTTCACCTTTCCTTTTTACATTTTATCCTTTGGCAAGCACATTGTGTTGGAAAGATTCTGATATATATATCCAATTGGATGTAAGGCATCATGAACTATTATTGTTGACATTACCCTTGAGGTAAAAGGTTGGGAGGCGAATCTATAAGCCCCTATCTTTCTCTGTGTCTGATTAAAACTTTGAACCCATAAATATCACAGTGTTAGAAATTGTGAAAGACTAAATGATAGTTGAGTATGTGGAGTTTGCTAAATCAAAGCTCTGACATAGACTCTTCCTGGAAATAAGATGAATTGTAATTGTTTGATGACTGATAACACGGTTTGTTAGTTTCCAAGAAAGTTTATGATCTATACCTTAACACGTGAATTGCTTGTTACTTGATCATGAGAAGTTTTATGAGATGAGCTACTGTTATGACATATAATGATGCTAGAAAAGGTGATTGAAATTATCATTGATCAAACTTGTGCACCTGCTAGCATTCACACTTCATAAATTATTTCTTTTATCATTTACCTACTCGAGGACGAGCAGGAATTAATCTTCGGGATGCTGATACGTCTCCAACGTATCTATAATTTATGAAGTATTCATGCTATTATATTATCCATCTTAGATGTTTTATATGCATTTATATGCTATTTTATATGATTTTTGGGACTAACCTATTAACCTAGAGCCCAGTGCCTGTTTCTGTTTTCTCCTTGTTTTTGAGTTTTACAGAAAAGGAATATCAAACGGAGTCCAATTGACGTGCCAATTTTTGACGATTTTTTATGGACCAAAAGAAGACCCCGGAGTAAAAGAGTTGGGCCAGGAGAGTCCTGGGGCGTCCACGAGGGTGGGGGGTGCGCTCACCCCCCCCCCCAGGCGCGTGGGCCTGCCTCCTGGACACCTCAGGCACCTCCTTGACGTGAGACGGACGCCAAAAATTCCTATAAATACAGAAACCTCGGAAAATTAACCTAGATTGGAAGTTCCGCCCCCGCAAGCCTCTGTAGCCACGAGAAATCAATCTAGGCCCTCTCCGGCACCCTGCCGGAGGGGGCCATCATCACCGGTGGCCATGGAGGAGTATCCCGGAGAGGCCATCATCGCCATGAAGGCCAAGGATCAGAGGGAGAACCTTTCCCCATCTAGGGGGGAGACCATGGAGGAGGAAGCACAAGGGGGAGAACCTCTCCTCATCTCTCTTGGTGGCACCGGAGTGCCATCGAGAGGGGAATCATCGCCGCGGTGATCGTCTTCATAAGAATCACCATCATCATCACCATCCTCATCTATTTTACGCGGTCCACTCTCCCGCACCCTGCTGTAATCCCTACTTGAACATGGTGCTTTATGCCACATATTATGATCCAATGATGTGTTGCCATCCTATGATGTTTTGAGTAGATATCCTTTGTCTTTGGGTTGATTGTTGATCTAGATTGGTAGGAGTTGTATGTTTTATTTTGGTGTTGTCCTATTGTGCCCTCCGTGTCGCGCAAGCGTGAGGGATTCCCGCTGTAGGGTGTTGCAATACGTTCATGATTCTCTTATAGTGGGTTGGTGAGTGACTGAAACACAAACCCGAGTAAGGGGGTTGTTGCGTATGGGAATAAAGAGGACTTGATGCTTTAATGCTATGGTTGGGTTTTAACTTAATGATCTTTAGTAGTTGCGGATGCTTGCTAGAGTTCCAATCATAAGTGCATATGATCCAAGTAGAGAAAGTATGTTAGCTTATGCCTCTCCCTCATATGAAATTGCAATGACGACTATCGGTCTTGTTAACAATTGCCTAGGACAATTCCGCACACCGATCCATCATTATTCCACACTCGCTATTTATATTATTTAGTAATATATTATAATTTTATGATAACAGCACCTACTTTTATATTTTAGCTCTCCGATATCATACAAAGTTATCCTCTTCATACCCACAACGTAGTTTTATTTCTCGTTTCTAGTTGGAAGCAAACATTCGGTGTACGTAGAGTCGTATCAGTGGCAGATAGGGCTTGAGAGAACATTGATCTTATCTTTAGCTCCTTGTGGGTTCGACACTCCATACTTATCACTTCCACCTTTGGAAATTGCTACAATGATTCCCTGCACTTGGGGATTATCAATGATCCAATTATATTAGCATTGTTGAGAGATTGCACTAGCGAAAGTACGGACCCTAGGCCTCATTTTCAAGCATTGCAATACCGTTTGTGCTCCGTTTTATCAATTGCTACCTTGTTGTTTTTTTGTTATTATTACAAAAATCAATATTTACTATCATTACTACACTTGTATCACCATCTCTTCGCTGAACTAGTGCACCTATATAATTTACCATTGTATTTGGTGTGTTGGGGACATAAGAGACTTTTTTATTATTTGGTTTCAGGGTTGTTTGAGAAAGACCATCTTCATTCTACGCCTCCCACGGATTGATAAACCTTAGATCATCCACTTGAGGGAAATTTGCTACTGTCCTACAAAACTCTACGCTTGGAGGCCCAACACAAGTCTACAAGAACAAGTTGTGTAGTAGACATCAAGTAGGAAACACGACAAGCCCTGTGCCTACATCATACGTACTGTACAAGCCCACCTCACGCTATCACCATATTTCTTGGCCTCCGTGCGACACCTAGCTCTAGTTGATGGTATACTACTACTAGGACTAACTATTGTACTATCATACTATTAGGTTGGCTCTATGTGATGTGGCAAATTCATATTAACCGGATGTTGGCTATACTACTACGATACTCACACTCCAAGAAGTGACTCGAACACCATTCATAAATTGAGTTTATCACATGCATATGCAAATGTACCTTTCATTACATACAACAAGTCATCAACACACAACGAGGATACATGTTGGATTATAGATTATTTCCATCAAAACATTCTAGTAAATACTAAAGTTTTTATCACACAACAAATAACAAGCAATGAAATGAACTTCAGCTCAACCAATCCTCGGCGTTGGAAACGCTTTCTTTGAACCATAACTAAGCCTTTGGGAAGTGCCAGCTATTGTCAATATCTAGACCAACGCAAGACTCGTCATACAGGCTGAAGCAGCCTATATCAGGATGCATATTGTGATAGCCAGGGTAGGGAACCATTGCAATGTCCGATGTATAGATACAGTTGCTTCTCATAAATGGTACTAACGTTGTGCCAACAGCAGCTGGATCACCTTTCACCATCATTGGATAGTTTAGTCCAAGGAAGAGCGACTTTTCTCCCAGACTATCAATATTGAACTAGGGAAAAGGTGTTGGCGCTAGCACACTAGTATCCATCCCGAATACCCTGCAATGGATGTTGGAATAGGTCCGAAGAGTGCGATCATGGGTGACAACACCTGCTTCCTTAGTAACATCAGCAGTGCCCTGTATACAGACAAGAAGAGGTGATCCATCGGAATAAGTTGCCAGGCGCCACTGAGTATGTAGGTCCTGCTTGTCCTCATGCTCGTGATCATCACCATCGTTATCTCCCCCTTGGTTATAAAAATTTTCAAGTATAGGTGGTGGAATGTTCATAGGACCTTGGAAACACAAGAAGGTTAATTAGTACGGGGATACTAACTCGCATGCATGTGGATGAAACAATTCTAATTACGGTGAAAGACAAACGTACCGAAACCATAAGGATTCCATGCAAAAATAGTGCCACGAGTGGTGGCAAAAAACACAAGACGCTCGTATTGAATTGCATCACAGCACTCATCCGCGTACATAAATTGATTTTTGAGCAATATCCATCGAGGCGTGGAAGTAAGGATGACAACAAGCTTGTCGAAGATAGCAACAACATCATAGTTCGTGTAATCCCAAGAGCGGTTAGGAACTCGACAAATTGCTATCTTCCGTAGACGACAGTCACCGTGATCGTATTTGACCGTACGTAGATCATCTGTGTGCTCAACCTAAGGGCACTCTGAGATTTTTGGAAGTGGAACCCGGTGACGAGTGTACACATTCACAAGTTCCCACTCGCAGTTGTCCCCAATATAAACAACCCAATCTCCATTTGCGCCTGCCAAGGCCTTACCCTTAAGCGATGGCATCTTAAGATCACACGTATCATTATCAAGTGGCATCAACTTCCACAAGGCGAGGCTTCCGTCATCCGCGTGCTAGCGAGCAGGGTCATGGTGAAGAAGATAGGGGAGATCAAACTGCTCCTGGACCCTTGGGTTCTTTGTAATGATGTTATTTGTTGAGTCGAGAATGGTCTTTAACGAACATGCCATGCTAGTTGAGGTGATGACGTCGCAGATTGGGGCAAGACCAACGGGGTCGTTTCCGGCCTGTTCCCTCCATGGAGAAGACGATCGAACAATGGCAGAAAGAAGGGTGAAGGCAAATGGAGGGAGGAAGAGCATGCGACTAACTGGTACTATATCGACAGAAAATATAAACTACTCTACCACTACTCCACCTCTAGTACTAGTATCAAAAAAGATATATAGGTTGGAGCTTCAGCGCTTGCTAAGGGATGCCCACTGATACGTCTCCAATGTATCTATAATTTATGAAGTATTCATGCTATTATATTATCCTTCCAGGATGTTTTATATGCATTTATGTGCTATTTTATATGATTTTTGGGACTAACCTATTAACCTAGAGCCCAGTGCCAGTTTCTGTTTTTCCTTGTTTTTGAGTACCGCAGAAAAGGAAAACCAAACGGAGTCCAATTGACCTGAAACTTGACAGAGCTTATTTTAGGACCAGAAGAAGGCCATGGAGTAAAAGATTTGGGCCAGAAGAGTCCCGGGCTGCCCACGAGGTTGGGAGGCGCGCCCGCCCCCTGGGCGCGCCCCCTTCCTTGTGGACAGCCCGGAGACCCCCCCTAACTTGTTCTTGACGCCAAAACCTCTTATATATACAGAAACCTCCAGAAAATTACCAAGATCGGGAGTTCCGCCGCCGCAAGCCTCTATAGCCACCGAAAACCAATCTAGACCCATTCCGGCACCCTGCCGGAGGGGGGATCCCTCACCGGTGGCCATCTTCATCATCCCGGAGCTCTCCATGACGAGGAGGGACTAGTTCACCCTCAGGGCTGAGGGTATGTACCAGTAGCTATGTGTTTGATCTCTCTCTCTCTCTCGTGTTCTTGAGGTGGTACGATCTTGATGTATCGCGAGCTTTGCTATTATAGTTGGATCTTATGATGTTTCTCCCCCTCTACCCTCTTGTAATGGATTGAGTTTTCCCTTTGAAGTTATCTTTTCGGATTGAGTCTTTAAGGATTTGAGAACACTTGATGTATGTCTTGCATGTGCTTATCTGTTGTGACAATTGGATATTCACGTGATCTACTTGATGTATGTTTTGGTGATCAATTTGCGGGTTCCGTAACATTGTGAACTTATGCATAGGGGTTGGCACACGTTTTCGTCTTGACTCTCCGGTGGAAACGTTGGGGCACTCTTTGAAGTACTTTGTGTTGGTTTGAATAGATGAATCTGAGATTGTGTGATGCATATCGTATAATCATACCCACGGATACTTGAGGTGACATTGGAGTATCTAGGTGACATTAGGGTTTTGGTTGATTTGTGTCTTAAGGTGTTATTCTAGTACGAACTCTATGATAGATCGAACGGAAAGAATAGCTTCATGTTATTTTACTACGGACTCTTGAATAGATCGATCAGAAAGGATAACTTTGAGGTGGTTTCGTACCCTACAATTATCTCTTCGTTTGTTTTCCGCTATTAGTGACTTTGGAGTGACTCTTTGTTGCAGGTTGAGGGATTGTTATATGATCTAATTATGTTATTATTGTTGAGAGAACTTGCACTAGTGAAAGTATGAACCCTAGGCCTTGTTTCCTAGCATTGCAATACCGTTTCCGCTCACTTTTACCACTTGCTACCTTGCTGTTTTTATATTTTCAGATTACAAAAACCTATATCTACCGTCTATATTGCACTTGTATCACCATCTCTTTGCCGAACTAGTGCACCTATACAATTTACCATTGTATTGGGTGTGTTGGGGACACAAGAGACTCTTTGTTATTTGGTTGCAGGGTTGTTTGAGAGAGACCATCTTCAACCTACGTCTCCCATGGATTGATAAACCTTTGGTCATCCACTTGAGGGAAATTTGCTAGTGTCCTACAAACCTCTGCACTTGGAGTCCCAACAACGTCTACAAGAAGAAGGTTGCGTAGTAGACATCAAGCTCTTTTCTGGCACCATTACCGGGGAGGTGAGTGCTTGAAGGTATATCTTTATATCTTGCAATCGAATCTTTTAGTTTCTTGTTTTATCACTAGTTTATTTTATAAAAGAAAACTACAAAAAAAATGGAAATGAAAGTGCCTCATATGCTTCATCTTTTTAATGTCTTTCGTGAAAATAAGGATTCCGATAATTGTGCTCAAGTGCTAGAAGAAGAATGTATTAGAATGTTTGGCACTAAATATTTGAATGATGAGCATGATTGCAATGTTGTTAGTATGAATTCCTTGAATATTCATGATGTTAATGATATGCAAAGCCACAAGCTTGGGGAAGCTATGTTTGATGAAGATGATATTTTTTGTCCCCCAAGTTTTGATGAGCAAATTTATTATGATGAAAGCATTCCTCCTATTTATGATGATTATATTGATGAAAGTGGATTTGGAGAGGTCATGACTTTATTTAGTGATGAATCCACTATTTCGGAAGAGGTTCCAATTGATTATGATAACAAAGTTGCTATTTATGATGATTATTGTGATGACATGTATGCTATTAAGAATAATGATAACCATGAAACTTGTCATCATGATTTTAGTTTTCAATTGGATTATGCTTTACATGATAGTTATTTGTTGAGTTTGCTCCCACTATTCCGAATGAGAAGAATTTTGCTTATGTGGAGAGTAATAAATTTTCTATGCTTGTAGATCATGAAAAGAATTCTTTATGTGATGGTTATATTATTGAATTTATTCATGATGCTACTTAAAATTATTATGAGGGAGGAATATATGCTTGTAGGAATTGCAATAATAACAAGTTTCCTCTCTATGTGCTTAAAATTTTAAAGTTATGTTTGTTTTGCCTTCCTATGCAAGTTGATTCTTGTTCCCATAAGTTGTTTTCTCACAAAATCACTATGCATAGGAAGTGGGTTAGGCTTAAATGTGTTAGTCATATTCTTCATGATGCTCTCTTTATGTTTCAATTCTTATCTTTTATACGAGCATCATTGAAATCATCATGCCTAGCTAGAAAGGCATTAAAGAAAAGCGTTTGTTGGGAGACAACCCAATATTTACCCCTACTGTTTTTGTGTGTTCACATGATTAAGATACTGTAGTAATCATGTTTTATAGCTTTTGTTTCAATAAAGTTCCAAGTAGAACCTTTGGGAAGACTTGGGTGGAAGTTAATGTGATCTTGCTGTAAAAAACAGAAACTTTGCGCTCACGAGTTTAGCTGTCATTTTTTACAGAAGAGTGATTTTAAGTTGATTCTTTTTTCAGAAGATTAATAGACAAATTCCTCAGGTCCACAAATTTATTTAAGAATTTTTGGAGTTCCAAAAGTATACGTTTGATACAGATGACTACAGACTGTTCTGTTTTTGACAGATTCTGTTGTCTATGTGTTGTTTGCTTATTTTGATGAATCTATGAGTAGTATCAGAGGGTATGAACCATAGAGAAGTTGGAATACAGTATATATTACACCAATATGAATTTAGAATGATTTCACAACAGTACCTAAGTGGTGATTTATTTTCTTATACTAACGGAGCTTACGAGTTTTCTGTTGAGTTTTGTGTTGTGAAGTTTTCAAGTTTTGGGTAAAGATTCCATGGACTATAGAATAAGAAGTGGCAAGATCCTAAGCTTGGGGATGCCCAAGGCACCCCAAGGTAATATTAAAGGACAACCAAGAGCCTAAGCTTGGGGATGCCCCGGATGGCATCCCCTCTTTCGTCTTCGTTCATCGGTAACTTTACTTGGAGCTATATTTTTATTCACCACATGATATGTGTTTTGCTTGGAGCGTCATTTTATATTGTTAGTATTTGCTTGATGTTATTTAGAATAATGTTTTGCATCTCTATTTTCAATAAAAATGTCAAGGATAGCCTTTACCATGCTTATTTTGCAAGTATACATGTTGCTGTTTCAAAACACAAAGTTTACCGCTGTTGCAAAAATTCCCTAGAAAAGTAAGAATATGATAAAATGTTGAAACTTTTTGCATATTGAGCTCTGATAAATTTTCTACAGTGTGTTAGAATTTCATAACGTTTGGAGTTAGGGAAGTATGATGAATCTTGCATTCTTTACAGACTGTACTGTTTTGGCAGATTGCTGTTATGTTTGCATTGTTTGCATATGTTTGCTTGTTTAATGATTCTATTTGAGGATAGGAGTATTAAATATGCAGAGGCATTTAGTATGCAATGTTGAATAATAATTTTAGTGATTTTTTGCAGTAGAAAATGATAAGGTTTTTGCATTGGTTTATACTAACTTATCTCACGAGTTCTTGTTGAGTTTGGTGTGGATGAAGCTTTCGAGATTTAGGAAACCATGATATGAGAGGAATTAAGGAGACAAAAAAGCTCAAGCTTGGGGATGCCCAAGGCACCCCAAGATAATATTTCAAGAAGTCTCAAGCATCTAAGCTTGGGGATGCCCAGGTAGGCATCCCACCTTTCTTCTTCAACAATTATCGGTTAGTATCGGTTGAGCCTAAGTTTTTGCTTCTTCACATGATGAGTGCTATCCTTGAAATGTCGTTTTATTTTGTTTTGCTTGATGTTTGAATAATATCCCAACATCTGAAATTCTTAAATGAGAGAGAGTCTTCACAAAGCTACATAATTATTTAACTATTCATTGATCTTCACTTATATCTTTTTGGAGTAGTTTGTCATTTACTCGTGTGCTTCACTTATATCCTATGAGTAAATAGTTGAATGATTTGAATATCATAAATCTGAAATTATATATGTTTCATATGCTTATCCCATGGGGAGTAATGACTTCACATATAAGAAGTAGAGGTGGTAAATTTATTGAAGGTTAGCAAACATTGTATTGGTCACTTGAACAATTCATGAAAGAATATTGAAGGAAGAGAGATTTCACATATAAATATACTATCTTGGAAATCTTCTATGATTGTGATCCCCATTAATTATTTTCAAACTTGATCAAATTAGTTGAAGTTGGACAAGGAAGACAACTTAATGAGTTATGTTTGGGTATATTTGTATAAGTTATATTGTTATGGATCCTCTAACATGTGGTGCTTGCTATTTAAAATCCTTTGCTAGCCAAAATATCTGTACTAAGCGGGAATACTTCTTGTGCATCCAAATTCCTTGAACCAAGTTTATTCCATGAGTGTCCACCATATCTACCTATATGCGGTATTTACCTGTCGTTCCAAGTAAATTTGCATGTGCCAAACTCTAAACCTTCAAATAATAATCTGTTTTGTATGCCCAAATCGCTCATGTAGCGACTAGGGGCTGTCAGTATCTTCCATGCTAGGTGGGTTATTCTCACGATGAGTGGACTCCGCTCATCATTCACGAGAAAATGGCTGGTAATTGGGATGCACAGTCCTATGATCAAAAGATCAAAAACAAATTCGCAAATAATTTAAACAAAACTCCCCCAGGATTGTTGATAGTCGGACGGCACCCGTTGTTTCGGACAAGCCGTGGAGTGTGATTGTTGGTGGAGGGGGAGTAAAATCTTTATCTTTCTGTTTGGGAACTGCCTATAATGTATCTAGTATGGAAGATATTGGGAACTCTTGGTCGTTACGTTGACAATGAAAGCATACCTCTCAAAATTATTTTCATCTCCGTTTTAAAGCTTCGAGCTCTGGCACCTCTGCAAATCCCTGTTTCCCTCTGCGAAGGGCCTATCTTTTACTTTTATGCAAGAGTCAGTAGTATTCCTTCTCATTCCAACCTACTCTTTAGTTGGCAAGCATCACGTGATGGGAAGATCTAAGCATATATGGCCATTCAAATATATTTGATCATGAATTATTATTGTTGACATTACCCTTGAGGTAGAAGGTTGGGAGGCGAAACATTAAGCCCCTATCTTTCTCTGTGTTCGATGAATGCTATTTGTTCTAAAAATATGCTTTGAGTGGTATCAATCACGGAAGACTATATGATAGTAGAGTATGTGGAATTTGCTAAATCAAAGCTCTTACATAGACCCTTCCTGAAAATAAGATGAATTGCAATTGTTTTATCACTGAGAACATAGTTTGTTAGTTTTCAAGAAAGTTTATGATCTATACTTTAACATGTGAATAGCTTGTTACTTGATCATGAGAAGCTTTATGATATGAGCTACTATTATGACACATAATGATGCTAGAAAAGGTGATTGAAATTATCATTGATCAAACTTGTGCACCTGTTAGCATTCACACTTCATAAATTATTTCTTTTATCATTTACCTACTCGAGGACGAGCAGGAATTAAGCTTGGGGATGCTGATACGTCTCCAACATATCTATAATTTATGAAGCATTCATGCTATTATATTATCCTTCTAGGATGTTTTATATGCATTTATATGCTATTTTATATGATTTTTGGGACTAACCTATTAACCTAGAGCCAGTGCCAGTTTCTGTTTTTTCCTTGTTTTTGAGTATCACAGAAAAGGAAAAGCAAACGGAGTCCAATTGACCTGAAACTTGACGGAGCTTATTTTTTGGACCAGAAGAAGGCCATGGAGTAAAAGATTTGGGCCAGAAGAGTCCCGGGCTGCCCACGAGGGTGGGAGGCGCGCCCACCCCCCTGGGCGCGCCCCCTACCTCGTGGACAGCCCAGAGACCCCCCCTGACTTGTTCTCGATGCCAAAACCTCTTATATATACAGAAACCTCCAGAAAATTACCTAGATCGGGAGTTCCACCGCCGTAAGCCTCTGTAGCCACCGAAAACCAATCTAGACCCGTTCTGGCACCCTACCGGAGGGGGGATCCCTCACCGGTGGCCATCTTCATCATCCCAGCGCTCTCCATGATGAGGAGGGAGTAGTTCACCCTTGGGGCTGAGGGTATGTACCAGCAGCTATGTGTTTGATCTCTCTCTCTCGTGTTCTTGAGGTGGTACGATCTTGATGTATCGCGAGCTTTGCTATTATAGTTGGATCTTATGATGTTTCTCCCCCTCTACTCTCTTGTAATGGATTGAGTTTTCCCTTTGAAGTTATCTTTTCGGATTGAGTCTTTAAGGATTTGAGAACACTTGATGTATGTCTTGCATGTGCTTATCTGTGGTGACAATGGGATATTCACGTGATCTACTTGATGTATGTTTTGGTGATCAACTTGCGGGTTCCGTAATATTGTGAACTTATGCATAGGGGTTGGCACACGTTTTCGTCTTGACTCTCCGGTAGAAACTTTGGGGCACTCTTTGAAGTACTTTGTATTGGTTTGAATAGATGAATCTGAGATTGTGTTATGCATATCGTATAATCATACCCACGGATACTTGAGGTGACATTGGAGTATCTAGGTGACATTAGGGTTTTGGTTGATTTGTGTCTTAAGGTGTTATTCTAGTACGAACTCTATGATAGATCGAACGGAAAGAATAGCTTCATGTTATTTTACTACGGACTCTTGAATAGATCGATCAGAAAGGATAACTTGAGGTGGTTTCGTACCCTACAATAATCTCTTCGTTTGTTCTCCGCTATTAGTGACTTTGGAGTGACTCTTTGTTGCAGGTTGAGGGATTGTTATATGATCTAATTATGTTATTATTGTTGAGAGAACTTGCACTAGTGAAAGTATGAACCCTAGGCCTTGTTTCCTAGCATTGCAATACCGTTTACACTCACTTTTACCACTTGCTACCTTGCTGTTTTTATATTTTCAGATTACAAAAACCTATATCTACCATCTATATTGTACTTGTATCACCATCTCTTTGCCGAACTAGTGCACCTATACAATTTACCATTGTATTGGGTGTGTTGGGGACACAAGAGACTCTTTGTTATTTGGTTGCAGGGTTGTTTGAGAGAGACCATCTTCAACCTACGCCTCCCACGGATTGATAAACCTTAGGTCGTCCACTTGAGGGAAATTTGCTACTGTCCTACAAACCTCTGCACTTGGAGGCCCAACAACATCTACAAGAAGAAGGTTGCGGAGGACGATGACCACGAGCAAAGCCACTTCCCGCTGACCCTCAGGTATGCTACCTCTTTTTGAACCATACCCTTATTGTATTGCCCCATCTGCCACGTCACTGCATGTGGACCTTTTCCACTCCACCATCTCCCCAAATTTGCTATGCTCTGCTCTGGTGGTCACGCAGACAAAAACCTTAATTTGCACTATTAAAGGAGACCCTACTTCATGCAGACTAATCCATGTCTGGGTTGAATAAGGAAAGGAAGGGAGAAAGTATTGTCGAAGAGACTAGGCATCAAACCCGCATCTAGATTGAAAAGGGGAAAATCAGTAGCTAAGGAACGAGTCTCATGTCTCTTGGTTGAACAAGGGTAGAAAGGCATGACAACACAATAGAGAATGACTAGGTCGATCGGTTTGTTGTCCTCACATAGGAAGAAGGTGGCTAAAGAGAACAAAAATGGGACGTAATCCACATATGATGCCTGGATATTTGTTGCTCGGGGTAACCATCCCTCCCTCACCACTCTATGCGTCCGTGGAGGTACATCGTACGAGTGCGCCCACTGTCTGAATGGCCCTCCCATGCTCTTATTGCCACTTTTTTGCTATTAGTATAACGCCAACGGTAAAGTCAAGCAATGCTACTACTAAAGTGATGCCACATTTAACTAATGCCGCACTCAGTCTAATGCCACTGATAAATTTAAGCAATCCCATTTAATGTCACTGGTTTATTTCAGGGTTAGTTGTTGATTGTGGATGTATTAAAGATTTTTTAGCTAAGGCATTTTAATGATGTTGCACAGCCAGTATACCAACGATGAAACTTGTTACTACCTTCAGATTTTCGCACTGTTAATGCTTATAGATTACATACCTCACTTTCATGACATATGTCAATTTTTTTGTACAGTGTCACCAAAATGCCAAGGCACTGATGTCATTTTATTTTGATTAAACTGCACAAACAATTATGAAGAGAAGAGGAAAGTTCAAGAGTGGGCACCTCCTCCTCTGACTGTTCTCTTGATTCGTTTGATCAAGTTTTTATGTTTGATCAATTATTAAGATTGGGATAGCAATTTTGAGGTCCCCTCGAGTTCGAAATGATATTTACCTTGAAGGTACATGGTTTGCAATTTTTTTATACTGTCATTAGTTAATAATGCTAGTTACCTTCAGACTTTTGTATTTGGTTTAATGCTGTTGCACAGCTAGTATACCAATGCTGAAATTTGTTACCTTTACATTTTGTACTGTTAATGCTTATAGAAATCTTCCAGTGCTAGCTTATGGAAATCTATTCAGTAAAACCATTGTACTATACCCCGTAATAAAACTACTCTACTGTTGCACTAGCCACTGGATTAGTGTATATTTGTACTATTTGAATGGTATTGCATTAGCGTATGGACATATATAAGGTGTGGCAAGCTTTTTCAGATATGTGCTCAAGAAAACTACTACCTGTTTTTCTAAATACTAGACATTTGGGTACTTTAAATTGAATTGCGAAAATGTCTTATATTAAGGAACAGAGGGTGTAGATTTCACTCAAATTATGAAGGTAAAGCTAGTCACACCTTTGTTAAAATTAATGTTCGTTATGTTATCGGAGGAGATCTGCATGTTTGTCTCTAATGCCTGCCGATTACATACCTGACATCATGATGTAATGGTAAGTCATTGCTTTTTGTACAGTGTCACTGAATTGTTGAGGTGGTGATGGCTTTTTTTTAGTTGAACTGCACAAAATATGCTTAAAAGAATAGGAAAGGTCAGGAATGGCTCAATCTTTCAGAAAATACTATGTATGCCTTCCTGACATCAGCCGGTGTTGCCTTATTTATTCCTAAAAAAGGTGGTTAGAAACAGTCGTGCTACCTTTTCCCAATAAGAAATTGGAATGCTTATATTTGTGAGTCTATGCTTCAACTAGTGCCACTTTTATAGTAATCACACTTTCAATATCTGTGCAAACAGGGATGCTCGATTTTAGCGGAACTGCACAAAAAGTCCAAATGGTTCAACACTAGGAGCATGTTTTCTTCCAAACCGTTATATCCAATTGGTGGCACTATGAGCTATTCATTATGAAGGTACATGGTTTTCTACTATCTTGCTACTCTTTTGTACTGTCATTAGATAGTAATATTAGTGGTTTGCATGTGAATTTATTAGCAGGGTGGACCTACATTGGAGGTGCGGGACATGATTCAATGATTGGATGCTCAATTTCGGTTGTATCGATTTCACCTCTTCCATCGCTGCGAACATGGATATGCTTGGTCTGATGAAGAATAGGCGCTATATTTCTGCTCTGTACTAGCAAATCAATTCAGTACAAAATTGTCCAGGGCAAAACATGGCAGTATCAAATTGTCCAGTGCAAAACATGACGGATGCTAAGCGGAAACTACTAGAAGAGACGTGTTAAACTGAAAATACAAGGTGGGGTATATGTTTACTAGATGCTTGATATTTGTGCAGACAGATGTTTGCCCGTTGCTATTTGGCAAACAAACAAAGTGACCTCAACTTTGGTGGAACTGCACAAAAGAATAGTATTGTCACTGCATGCAGTGCCATTTGAAAATAGACACAGAAAGATTGGATAGTCACTTCATGGACTGCACAAAAGTAGTATTGTACTATTTATTGGCCAATACTAGATGCTTCATTGCTTTGGTCTGATTATACAATGGGCATCATTTTGTCTAAGTTAAAGTTTGTATCCTGAAAATAGTCTCACCGTGTGATCAAGAGAAGACCAAATTGCAGTGGATGTTCCTCCATCATGCGTGGTTCATTCTCATGGTTCCAGCTATTGGTGAAACCACTTACGTTTGCAAGAGGAATTGTAGACTTCACAAACAAATTTGTCTTTCACTCTGTATTAAATGTTGGCCTAGAGAAGCATCCATGTTAGTAGCAAGAACAGATGTTTTTTCCAGATCTTTGGTTTTGGAGCTAAATATTTGTACATGATCTATGAATCATTGAGATGCATTAACATGTTGATCTTATGTATGGGAATCGTACTAGTTGGTTGTGAATTTGGGCTACTAATGTGAACATATTACAATGCCAGGCCTGTGAGTATCGTGTGAACATTTCGAATGGACCGGCTCTTACTACTGTGCACAACATGATCCTTATTTCTGTGTGCTCAGTGTTTACAAGTTACTAGCAGTTCCTTATTTTTGTTCGCTCAGTGTTTACAAGTTACTGATCGATAACTAGCTAGCCTACTAATACGCTCCTGGCAGTTTTAGTTGCGATGCAAGATCCGAAGGTGGCTGTTTTTTGAATAAAAGGCCTTCCTTTGAAGAAACTGACATGTTGTTCAGAAGAAAATGCATGCGAATCTTAAGAAACTGCCAGCAAAAACATTCGCAAATGCCTTGTCTCCCAGCGAACGTTCATCAGCTATTGTGATCCTACACATACACTATCCGACCGACTCGATCCTACGCGATTAACCAGCATATCATGCATGTACCTCATCTGGATGAATCGAGCGCACTCATTTGACTGTCATGCCGACGTGCGACCCAGCACGGACGATACGCACCACTGACGGGACGGGATGGGACGGCACAGTCATAATTTCAGTTTTTCTAGTTTTCCACGGCAAGCTGGCACGCTAAGCCATGCCTGCTTATGCATTGAATTCCGATGACCGCGATGACCATTGCGTTTCCCGCGACACGCTGGTTCACCTACCTTCCGCCTATAATTACTGGTTCCCGGCGTTCTCCGGTGGTATCATCACCCAACTCGCCCTATCCTCATGAGCCCCCACCAGCCTGACGTCACTCGCCACGTGCCCTCGCTCTCACCACGTCCGTCATGCCCCCGCCCGTCCACAATAGGCAACGCCGGAGGCGGTCACCACCGGAACTAGTGTTCGGTTTTTCACCGGACGGCAGATGGAGGGAGGAGGCATTCTATCGGTCTTTAGATGGCAATGTGGAGTATGAGGACTTGTTGGCGCTCGACCACCTGGCGGAGGATGATAACCCACAAGTATAGGGGATTGCAACGGTTTTCGAGGGTAGAGTATTCAACCCAAATTTATTGATTCGACACAAGGGGAGCCAAAGAATATTCTTGAGTATTAGCAGCTGAGTTGGCAATTCAGCCACACCTGAAAGACTTAATATCTGCAGCAAAGTATTTAGTAGCAAAGTAGTATGGAAGTGACAGTAACGATGGCAAAAGTGACAGTAGTAGTTTCATAGTAATCGTAACAGTAGCAATGGAGAAGTAACTGAGCAAAGATCAATTTGTGAAAAGCTCGTAGGCAATGGATCAATGATGGATAATTATGTCAGATGGCATTCATCATGCAATGGTTATAACATAGGGTGACACAGAACTAGCTCCAATTCATCAATGTAATGTAGGCATGTATTCTGAATATAGTCATACGTGCTTATGGAAAAGAACTTGCATGACATCTTTTGTCCTACCCTCCCGTGGCAGCGGGGTCCTATTGGAAACTAAGGGATATTAAGGCCTCCTTTTAATAGAGTACCGGACCAAAGCATTAGCACTTAGTGAATACATGAACTCCTCAAACTACGGCCATCACCGGGAGTGGTCCCGACTATTGTCACTCCGGGGTTGCCGGATCATAACACGTTGTAGGTGACTATAACTTGCAATATCGGATCAAGAACACAAATATATTCATGAAAACATAAAGGGTTCAGATCTAAGTTCATGGCACTCGGGCCCTAGTGACAAGCATTAAGCATAGCAAAGTCATAGCAACATCAATCTTAGAACATAGTGGATACTAGGGATTAACCCTAACAAAACTAACTCAATTACCTGGTAAATCTCATCCAACCCATCATGGTCCAGCAAGCCTACGATGGAATTACTCACGCACGGCGGTGAGCATCATGAAATTGGTGATGGAGGATGGTTGATGATGGCGATAGCGATGGATTCCCCTCTCCGGAGCCCTGAACGGACTCCGGAACTGCCCTCCCGAGGAAGAACACGCTTGGCGGTGGCTCCGTATTGTAAAACACGATGAATCCTTCTCTCTGATTTTTTCTCCCCGAAAGTGAATATATGGAGTTGGAGTTGAGGTGGGTGGAGGTCCAGGGGCCCCACAAGGTCAGAGGGCGCGCCCCGGGGGGTGGGCGCGCCCCCACCCTTGTGGCCAGGGTGTGGGCCCCCTGCTGTTGATTCTTTCCCCAATATTTTTTATTAATTCCAAAAGTAATCTCTGTTGATTTTCAGGTCATTCAGATAACTTTTTATTCTGCACAAAATAACACCATGGCAATTCTACTGTAAACAGCGTCAGTCTGGGTTAGTTTCATTCAAATCATGCAAGTTAGAGTCCAAAACAAGGTCAAAAGAGGTTGGAAAAGTGGATACGTTGGAGACGTATCAGAGGAGCAATGTATCGCCGATTTGTGCCGCCAGCGGGGCATGGAGCAGCAGCGCATCGACGCTCTGAGTCGCAAGTAGAGAACCCACAACTAGGCCGACTACGTGGAGGTCGGCGCCTGGCAAATAGCCTTGGAGGCTGTCGGGCACGCACAAATTCGCGACACCGAATTTTACTACCAGCTCGTCAAGTGGGTTTCCCGCTTAGAAGCCGAAGCTTCGGTGGACCACGCCGGCATGGAAAGGGCCAACGCGCATGAGCAACGTGCCCTATCGCACCTCTGGCAAGTCCGGGGCGAGGAGGAGGATGTTGGTGTCGGCGTTTTCCGTGTACCGCAGATGACTGCCGGCATCATCTAGTTAGCTAAGAGTAAGTTAGTACTTGTACACTACTAGAGTATTAGTGGGAGTAGATAGTTAACTTGGCTATGATGGTTGTCAACATGGAAGTTCAGTACTCTATATCTGGATCAGACCTGTCACTTTGCTCTGAATGTTAAACTTTCCGTTTGAACGTATGGAATGGGTTGTTATTTTTTTTAAATGGGTTGTATTTGTCTGCCACGGGTTAGGAGCTGACTTGTGGGCCTACTAGGTTGACGCGTACACAATCAGGAGATGATTATACGTGGAGAGGATAACAGCAGGGACCCACCCGGGTCATGGCAGTACGCAAGCAAGTACCTCCTTATTTCAAGCCAAAAAAATGGTTCCTCCTAATGGTTTTCTGACATCTGCGTCCCATGCCATTATCAGCGTTGTCAATAAAACAGACAATTGCACAACGAGCGACTGACAGCAAGGACCCATCAGCTCACCCAGTTCTTTTTGTTTTTTAGACCGAAGCAGGGTGTCAACTAGGCTGTGCGGGGCACTCTGACCTGTCTAGCCAGCCTTTTATTTTATGTTTACCACAAGACCAGCCCAGTATTTTTTTTTCTTTCTAAAAATGGCTAGCCCATTTTTTTGTTCTTTTGCAGAATACCCAGCCGAGGCCTACTTGCTTTGTCACCCCTGCTGGGCTGCAAATCTTTCAAGACGAGGAGAGTTTCATTCGGCTTGCCCAGAAATGGGCTATCAATAATGAGAAATGGGTTGTACATTTTTAAAACACATCAAACCGGCAATTAGTTTCAAATTTCTTTTTTTTTCATTTCAAGATTTTAAATTCCATTAATTTTTATGCGTGGACAATTATTTGGATTTTATATTGATATAAATTTATTTTTCAAATTAGTTTGAATGTGACTCAAAATTTCAGGATTAAAAACAGTTGGGACCGCACCGTAATATGCAAAATTTCGTATAATTTTTTAACCGTGGCCACAATATGGGCTATAATGCTAACAAAAAGAATATGGGCTCCAAATAAACACTTAAGAATTAGCAAATGGGCTGTAAATTATTAGAAATAATGGCCGATGGGCTGTATGATGTTTTCCACAGATTTGAGGCTAACTTGTGCGCCTACTATAGGTTGACCCGTACGCTTTCCTAAAACAAGTTGACGCACACGCAACGCCGTGTCAACTTAGTCAACACACGAGAGTAGTGATTGTTGGATGTCCATCCAACGGCTGTCGTGCTTCTTCAATCTCTGCTCTTCTAGCTCCACCCGCTCAAACAAGCGCCGACGGAACTGCCTGCTCCTTCCTCGCGCGGCCGGCTGTGCTGCCGCGCAGGCCTCACCGCCCCATCGTACTCCCATCACTCACCTAGCCATCCCTATACTCACCCAGACCTCCTATTATTCTCCGGCGACAGCATCCTCACACTGCAGCCGAAGCAGTAAACCCTCGTACTCCCCTCCGCGTGGGAAACAACTGCTGAGTCTTCCCCGGTTCCTGGTCATTCCCTTCCTAGGCCTCGTTGTCGTCCCCGCCTTGGTGCTCTCGACGTGGCGTGGTCAACGTGGTCAAGGAACGACTTCCATCGGAAGAGTACTGTACGTGGAGAGGCTGACAGCTGGGTCCACGGCCGCGGCAAGGAAGTGCCTCCTTATTACGGGCAAAATAATGATTCCTCCACCTCACAGTGGGGACCCACCGGAAGGGCCTCTGTGTTTCGTGAGAAAAAAACATTCCCCCCACTGACAGCTCGGACCCACCAGCTACATCTTTGCACGCAAGGAAGCGTGGATAGGTCTCTAACGTATCTGTAATTTTTTATTGTTCCATGTTGTTATATTATCAATCTGGGATGTTTTATAATCATTTTATAGTCATTTTATATCATTTTTTGGTACTAACCTATTGACATAGTGCCAAGTGCCAGTTGATGTTTTCTGCATGTTTTTTACATCGCAGGAAATCAATATTAGACGGAGTCCAAATGCAACGAAACTTCACGGAGAATTTTTTTGGACCAGAAGACACATAATGGGCCCTGGCTGCGCCTGGGGGGTGCTCCAAGGAGAGCACAACCCACCAAGGCGCGCCAAGAGGCCCAGGCGCGCCCTGGTGGGTTGTGCCCACCTCAGCTGCCCCCCGGACCGCCTCTTTGCTCTGTAAATACCCCAATATTCCCAAAACCCTAGGGGAGTCAACGAAATATTGATCCAGCCGCCACGAGTCCAGAACCACCAGATCCAATCTAGACACCATCTCGGATGGGGTTCACCACCTCCATTGGTGCCTCTCCGATGATGCATGAGTACTTCTTTGTAGACCTTCGGGTCTGTAGTTAGTAGCTAGATGGCTTCCTCTCTCTCGCTGAATTCTCAATACAATGGTCTCTTGGAGATCCATATGATGTAACTCTTTTTGCGGTGTGTTTGTTGGGATCTGATGAACTTTGAGTTTATGATCAGTTATATCTTTTTATATCCATGAAAGTATTTGAGTTTCTTTGATCTCTTTTATGCATGATCTCTTATAGCCTCGTATTTCTTCTCTGATATTTGGGTTTTGTTTGGCCAACTTGAACTATTTATCTTGCAATGGGAAGAGGTGCTTTGTCGTGGGTTCGATCTTACGGTGCTTGATCCCAGTGATAGAAAGGGAACCGACACGTATGTATCGTTGCTACTAAGGATAAAATGATGGGGTCTATCTCTACATAAATAGATCTTGTCTACATCATGTCATCGTGCTTATTGCATTACTCCGTTTTTCCATGAACTTAATACACTAGATGCATCTAGATAGCGGCCGGTGTGTGGAGTAATAGTAGTAGATGCAGGCAGGAGTCGGTCTACTAATCTTGGACGTGATGCCGATATAATGATCATTGCCTGGATATCGTCATGATTATTCGAAGTTCCATCAATTGCCCAACAGTAATTTGTTCACCCACCGTTTGCTATTTTTCTCGAGAAAAGCCACTAGTGAAACCTACGGCCCCCGGGTCTCTTTCTCATATATTTGCCTTTGCGATCTACTTTTCCTTTGCATTTATTTTCAGATGTATTAAACCAAAAATTCAAAAATACTTTGCTGCACTTTATTTTATTTGCGATCTATTTATTCAATCTATTACAACTTTCTCCCGTCCACGCACCAATTTGAGGCGCCGTTACCCGAAAGGAATTGACAACTCTTTAACACGTGGGGTTGCGAGTGGTTGTTATTTGTGTACAGGGGCTATTTACGTTGTGTTGCTTGGTTCTCCTACTGGTTCGATAACCTTCTTTCATATCTGAGGGAAATACCTACTGCCGTTGTGCTGCATGATCCCTTCCTCTTTGGGGAAATACCGACGTAGCTTCAAACCACATCAAGTGTGTCCTTATTACGCACAAAAAATGAATACCCAAGCTGCTAGGTGGGACCCACCATATTTGAAGGCTGACTTGTGGGCCTACTAAGTTGAAGCGGACGCAAGGCTTTTTCAACTTAGTCAATATAAACGATTCTAGCTGCGGTGACCGTATGATGTCCATCCAACAGTTGTCGTGCTTCTTCAATCTCCGCTCTTCCTGCTCCAGCCGCTCAAACAAGCGCCGATGGGACTGCCAGCTCCCTCCTACCGCGGCCGGTTGTGCTACCGCGCAAGCCTCACCGCCGCACCATACTCCCATCGCTGGTCTAGCCATCCCTGTACTCACCCAGACCTCCTATTCTTCTCCGTCGATGGCAGCCTCACACCGCAGCTGAACCAGTCAACCCTCGTACTCCTCTCCGCGTGGGCATCCACTATCGCGTCTTCCCTAGCTCCGCGTCGTCCCCTTCCTAGGCCTCACCGTCGTCCACTGCCTTGGTGCTCTCGGCACGGCGTGGTCAACATGGTCAAGGAACGACTTCCATCGGAAGAGGACTGTACGCAGAGAGGCTGACAGTTAGGTCCACGGCTGCAGCAAGGAAGTGCCTCCTATTATGCGTAAAATAATTATTCCTCCACCAGACAGCGGGGACCCACCGAAAGGGCCTCTATATTACACGAAAAAAATATTCCCCCCATTAACAGCTCGGACCCACCAGCTATATCTTTGCACGCAAGGAAGTGCGTCCATACTATGGGCAAAAAATGATTCTTCCCCCTGGCAGCTGGGACCCACCAGCTATATCTTCGCAAGCAAGGAACCACTGGGACCCACCCGGTCGAAGTGTACGTAGTGTTGTCTGTGTACATACCGGTCGATCGGTCTGTCTGCCACGATGAACCGTGGCCGAGTAAGGAGCGGTAGCAGTTCAGGCAGTCCAGTCAAAACCGTGTACACATACGTACATACGGGCGGGTCTCGAATGCATACTCGCGCATACGTACGGCCAGGGCTCCGGTACATGGAGAGGCAACGGATGGCAGCAACGGTGGCCTGCTCATCGGAAGCCAACCGGCCGGGTCGGAACGGAGAAAATGCATCGTGTTCATCGGGAGGCAATGGAATGCGTCGTGTTCATCGGGAGGCAATGGAATGCGTCGTGTTCATCGGGAGGCAACGGAATACATCGTGTTCATCGGGAGCCAACCGGCTTGGACGAAACAGCCAAAACGAGGTCTGGCATACCGCAGAACGGAGGAAACGGGCCTTCTGTTCGACCGCGTACGGTCGAAACGGGGTCCTGTTCATCGGGAAGGGTCTGGCATATTGCAAAACGTAGGAAACGGACTTGTGTTCGAGTGCCTACAGCGGACGCGATAAGGGAATTCCTTCTGCTGGTGGATCGTGTACAGAACATTGAGCTCCCCGAAGACACTAAGGATAGGCTGGTGTGGGCTTGGGACGCGCGAGGCTCTTTCTCGGCTCGATCGGCCTATCGTGCCTTCTTTGCTGGCCGCATGGAGGCTTCTGGGGCGACGCAAATTTGGAAGTCTAGAGCACCGGCATCAACTAAGTTCTTCACTTGGCTCGCGGCCAAGAACCGGTGCTGAACGACGGATAGACTGCAAAGATGGCACCTCTCACCCTGCTGCGTGCCCCCTTTGCGACCAGGAGCCTGAGTCTATTAATCACCTCCTTCTTGGTTGCGTATGGGCAAGGCAAGTCTGGTCGGTCATAGCGACGAATTGGGGTAAGCCGGAGTGGATACCGTCACACGACTCTTGTTTGGTGGAGTTGTGGACCACGCTGGATATGCAGAGGGAGGCGCAAAAGGAAATCTGGACGGTGATCCCTCTCGTGGCTTGGACTCTCTGGCGGCACAGGAATGACATTGTGTTTAATGGGGCCACGCTGAGCATTCAAGCGGTGCTTGATTCGATAATGAGTGAAGGACACAACTGGAGGGCAGCTGGGCTCCTACGGATAGACGGTTCACTTCCAACTAGGGTAGATTCGGTAGACAGTAGCGAATAATTAGCATGCGGTGTTTGGCACGCTGTGCCGTGGGTGCGTTGTAACTAAACTTGCCATCTTAGCACTCTTCTATCTATGATCTCGATACGTCTGTTCGACGTATCCTTGAAAAAAATGTGTGTGATACTAGCATATAATACTCCCCACTATGAGTAGCCTGAATAATCAAGGGACGCGCCATTACTCCTCTGCCCCGAGCGGGTACCTACCTCCATTATGTGTTGCAGCCCCGAGGGAACCCCTCCCCACGCGGGCGGCGGTGCGGCGTCCCGAGACGATTTTCTGCGTTCATGAGGAATTGAGGATCCGTGTGTTAATGTTCAAAGGGAGACAAACAAGGCGTTCTTCTCGGCGACAGATGATGCTTTATTAATGGAAGCATCCAGAGCTAGCACTGTTACGATCGCTTTGGTCGCGCCTCTATCCGGGCCACACCAAGATCAAGAGATGCCCATGCATATCGGCCGACCGCCTAATGGGCCAGAGCCATGTATCATTGTCAGGCCCAACTCTGATTGGGACGGGACTCAGGCTCCTTTGGTCGATGCTCCAAGCAGCCCAATCCAACGGTAGGCTTCTCAAGAGACACATGGAAACTGGAGATCCTATTTGCCGCATTCTGTGGCAAATAGTCGCCAACTAGGGTAGCTGGGCTCCTACGGATAGACGGTTCGCTTCCAACTAGGGTAGATTCGGTAGATAGTAGCGAGTAATTAGCATGCGGTGTTTGGCACGCTGTATCGTGGGTGCGTTGTAACTAAACTTGCCGTCTTAGCACTCTTCTATCTATGATCTCGATACGTCTGTTTGATGTATCCTTAAAAAAATTGTGTTTGATACTAGCATATAATACTCCCCACTATGAGTAGCCTGAATAATCAAGGGACATCCATTACTCCTCTGACCCGAGCGGGTACCTACCTCCATTATGTGTTGCAGCCCCGAGGGAACCCCTCCCCACGCGGGCGGCGGTGCGGCGTCCCGAGACGATTTTCTGCCTTCATGAGGAATTGAGGATCCGTGTGTTAACGTTCAAAGGGAGACAAACAAGGCATTCTTCTCGGCGATAGATGATGCTTTATTAATGGAAGCATCCAGAGCTAGCACAGTTACAATGACTTTGGTCGCCCCTCTATCCGGGCCACTCCAAGATCAGGAGACGCCCATGCATAACGGCCGACCGCCTAATGGGCCAGAGCCATGTATGATTGTCAGGCCCAACTCTGATTGGGACGGGACTCAGGCTCCAGTCGCCAGTTCGCAGAGACCTCGCCCGATTGGGTTCAAACCCTTAGCGTATGCTCTGGCGCAAAAACTCTGAAAAGAAAATGTGTCCGAGCCAGGATTCGATCCGGAGAGCTACTGCAGAATACGAAGCATCCCTGCCAATCGAGCTGACTGATTGGTTGGAAAACATAGGTAACGCCAAGGTTGTCGGGTGGTTGGTGCGACATATGCCAAGGGATGGCTTATCATTGTGGGAGCCAATAAAACGTCGCCGGTGCCTGGAAACGGGATGAGGCGAAGACATGCACGCCGGCGGATCTTACCCAGGTTCGGGGCTCTCCGAGGAGATAACACCCCTAGTCCTGCTCTGCGGGGTCTCCGCATGATCACTAGATCGATGAAAGGTAGCTAAAATCGCTCCTAGAGCTGTTGAGATCAAGGGAGAAGAAGAACAAGGCTAGCTCTTGCTTCTCTCTATCTATGGTGTGTGTGTGTGCTATGCTTAGAAGCAAACTATGCTCAGAGGCCAACCCTTTGCATGGGTGCTCCGGGGGGTTTATATAGGCCTACCCCCCGGGGGTACAATGGTAATCCGGCTAGGCTCTGGTCCCAGCCGTCGGCGTCTACGCTCGCCGGCTTCTCCGCCGGCTGCTGGGTCCCGCCGGCTGCTGGGTCCCACCGGTTGCCGGCTACTTGGTCGACAGGCCGGCCCCACCGCCTAGGGTCTTGTCGGCGGCTGCTTACTGTAGTTGCGCCTCTGATGACGAGGGCTTTGTCGAGGTAAGCGTGGCTACAGTGGGCCGCCTCGGCGGCTCTCACTGTAGCCTTACCTCGTCTTGTCTCCTTAATGGGGCTCCTGCTTCGAGGAAGGGAGTAGCCGGCTTCTGGAGGCCGGTTACACTCTTGGCCGACTGGGAAAGGTCGGGCCGCCTTCACGCCTCTCTCTGGCTGAAGGGGCCCACCGCCCGCGGGCCGTACGGGAGTCGGTCGTGGGTGACGTCGAGGCCTGCATGGCTACAGTGCCGAGCCGCACGGGAGACGGCCGTCCCGTACGGCCTCCTGTAGCCATGCCCGCCTCGGGCTTTGGGGGTAGTGGGCCACACCGTGGGCACACCCCGTCGTGTCGCCGTTATGTGGGAACAGCATTGGTGGTTATGGTCTCGGCCGGCTCCTTGGAGTCGGCGTCCTTCTTGGCCGGCCTCTTGGAGTCGGCCACCCTGTAGTCGTCCTGGGGAGGAGTTGGTGAGGCTGGGTCGCCTTCCGGGAGTCGGCTTCAGAGGTAGCCGGCCAGGGAAGGCGGCCCTATGCTCGGAGTTCTTGGAGGCCCGAAGGCCTGATAATTTTTTCAGAAGAACCAGTGGCAGTCGGTTAGGCTACCCGTGGCCATTTACTCCGACAGTAGTCCCCGAAGCTGATTGGGCTTCAAGGTGGAGTGGGGGTTGAGAAGCTCGATCAGCTTCCTATTGTGACAAGCCGGCAGCTAGGAGCCGGCCTTGGTCAGGCGCGCCGCCTGAGTCGAAATCTTCTGGAGTCGGAGGGCGGGAGCCGGCTGGCACGTGCACCGGGCCGCGGGCCGGCCACGGGCCGTCGGCGAACCACGTGGCCGGAAAGCCTGCCAGCCCACGCGCGTGACGGGACGTCGCCGCAGGGAGGGGGCCCGCCACGTCCGCGCCCCGGCCCAGGCGCGGATCCTTTGTATCCCGAAACCGCCCGCACGTCCCGTGCGGCAGTTTCGGCTCGCATTTATGCGCAATAATCGCGAGACGTGGGGGGAGTGGGCGTAGTTAATCCCACGTCTCCCCCCCACGTCCGGCCTCTTCGGCCTCGTGAGGCTATAAGTAGGGGGAGGTGGAGGGCGGCAGGCCCTCGCACGCTCCTCCTACTTCCATCGTCTTCTTCCTCTTGCCAATTCTTGCGACAGCGCCTCGCCGCCACGCTCTTCCACCACACGCTCCTCTGCCGCCGTGCTAGCTTTCGCCATGCCTCCCACCGTAGAGCGGCTTGGCGGGGATTGGGACGGCTCCAACGTCCATGACGACCACGTCGACTTCCTCCGCGACACGCGGCGGCTGCCCAGCGCGGACAAAGTGGAGGTCCGCCTCGCGCCGGAGAAGGAAATCAGGCCAGAGCCGCAGGAGGGCGAGCGGGTGGTCTTCCGCTCGCACTTCTTGCGCGGCTTCGGCCTGCCAGTGAGCGCCTTCTTCCACTCCTGGCTCGACTTCTATCAGCTCCAGCCGCACCATCTCACCCCCAACGCGGTGGTGCTGCTGTCTGCCTTCGTCACCCTGTGCGAGGGCTATCTCGGCGTCCTCCCCACCCTTGAGCTCTGGGGGGAGTTCTTCCAGTCGAAGCTGGGCACGCGCAGTAAGGGCGTGCCGGCTCATACTGGCGCCTTCATCGCGTCGCGGAGATCGGCTGCCGACAACCCCTTCCCCGTCATCACGCTGATCCAATCGGTGAAGAAGTGGCAGAAGTCGTACTTCTACGTGCGGAATATCGCTCCACGGGGCGACTACATCAACCTGCCGGCTTACGTAGCCGGCCCACCGGCGGGCAGGCTGCCCCAGTGGTCCTTCCGGGCTGTGACGCTGTCGCTGGCGGGAAACGCCGCCATCGCCCGACTGCGGGTGATGGTCCAGTCGGAGGGCCTGACGGGGCCCGACCTTCTGGCCGTGTTCGTCACGCGCCGGGTCCTTCCGCTCCAGAGCCGGCCTCATCTGATATGTCAGATGAGCGGCCAGCTCGATCCGAGCCGAATGTGCACCAAGGAGATGCCGCGCCATGAGGTCGCCTACATGGTGAACTACCTTGCGAACTGCGAACTCACCGAAGAGTGGCAGTTCGGCAAGGAGCCGTATAGCCGAGCCAATCCGCCGCCTACGGTATGCTCTCCCTGTGTCTTTTTCTCTCTCTCTTAGCCTTGTTGCCGAGTTCCTCTGGGCCGACTCTAACTTAGTCGGCTTGTTTTTTGACAGAGTCCTCTTCTTCGGCCGGCCGGCGGGTCAGACACGGAGCGCCGCTTCGTCCCCGACCGAACCGAACATGACCTGGAGGACCCCGACCTGGGGGCGGTCCATATGGACGACGACGTCGAGCCGGCCGAAGGCCAAGCCGGCGGCGAAACAGGCGGCTCCGGGTTCACTGCCACCTTTGACGACTGGCCGGACGAGGATGAAGCCGAAGCCGTCCCGCACCGCCAGCCGGCATCTGGACGCGGCGCGGGCTCCTCCGCCGCGCAGCCTGCTCGGGGTGGAGGTCAGAAGCGTCGCGCCGCCCAGGGCTTGTTCGGCAGCCGAACGAAGAAACCCAGAGGCGGGGCGGCAGCCACCAGGCGGGAGGAGGCGGCCGCGAAGGCGGCTCGTTTCCGCAAGGTGATGAAGCAACCGCAGACCGTGTCGGCGTAAGTCCGAATCTTTCTTTGTGTACTATCTTTTTTTTTTCTTTTCTTTGGTGGTTCTTGAAACCTTTGTCTTTTTCTTCAACGATTAGAGCTCCGTTGTCACTTGAGCGGGCGGCTGCCGGCTCCGTCGTCGAGTCGCCAAGGGGCTCTGGGAGCACCACCCGCCGCGTGGACCCCCGCGCCGACCTCCAGGAGGCGACGAAAAGGAACGCGCGGGAGGCGCGGGAGGAGCAGGAGGCACGGGAGGCGGAGGCACGGAAGGCGGCCGCCGCCCAGGCGGCACGGGAGGAGGAGGCGGCGAAGGCACTCGCCGAGGCCGCAGCCAGGGCCCAGGCAGAGGCTGAGGCCGTGGCGGCGGCGGGGGAGGTTTTGATGGTCACCCCGCTGCGCGTCATGGCGCCTGGGGACATGGAACCCTCGCCGGGGGGAGCCAGCGGCGACCAGCCGGGGCTGGGGGGAAGCGGCGACGACGTCATCATCTTGGAGAAGGCGCCGGAGCCGACCCCGCCAACTGGGGCGGCCCAAGGTGGCCAGCCTGATCCGCCGCCTGCAAAGTCGGCGGAGGGCGAGCCGGCCGCGAGGGCTGAGGTGGTGGTCCGGATTCCGCCAAGCCGGCGTGCGGGGAAGGCCGCGTCGAAGCCGCAGAAGGCCGCGTCGGAGCCACAGCCGGCCGTAGGCTCCAGCTCGTCGGCCCGAGATGCGGAGGCGGCCAGCGCTACCTCGGGGTGGACACCAGGCGGAGGGACGGCCGTGGTGAACGTGGCTACGCAAGACGTCCGGACCCGACTCCAAAGCCAAGCCGCGGCGCTGAGGCAGTTCACCGATGAGTTCCTCGCGACGCGGGCGGCCATCCGGGTTAGTATTCCCATCTTGTTTTTTCTTGATCTTGATTTCTCTTCTTGATCTTGATTTCTTCCGTGGGGGCGCGTCAGCGCACCCACTAGGTGTAGTCCCCGAGTTCCGAGTCGGCTGCTGAGCAGGCGGCTTGGAACTTCTTGGAGGATTTGCCCTTGCTGTTTTTGTTCTTACTTTGGTCTTCTGTCCATCTTGCAGAACTACCACAACCTCCGAGCGGCCGCCTTCAACTCCCAGGCTCGGGAGCTGACTCAGAAGACCGCCGACCTTACTGAGAGCCGAGGTATGTGGCTTGATCTTTATCTCATGTGGGGGCGCGTCAGCGCACCCACTGGGTGTAGTCCCCGAGATTCGGGCCGACTGCTGAGCAGTCGGGTCGGATCTTCCTTGATGATTTCTTACTGTTCTTCTTCTTCTGCCGTCTCTGCAGCAGCCAACGCCAGTCTGAGGGCACAGCTGGGGGAGTCCCAGACTGCTCTTCGTGCCAAGGATGCCGAGCTCACCGCCTTGGTGCAGGAGCGCGGCCGCCTGGTCAAGAAGCTGGCCGACCAGGAGGAAGGCCACAAGGCGGCGCTGAAGGCTGCGCAGGATCGCGAAGCCACTCTCTAGGCCGAGTTCGAGACGGAGGCAGTTGGCTGGGCTGAGGCCAGGCAGACTCTGGTCTCTGGCTACGGCCAGATCGAAGATCTGGTTGACGGTAAGCCGCCTACCTCTCCGTCCTTTCTTGCCGTCTGCCACTTTGGCTTGCTTTCTGATTTTGGTGCTCTTCTCTTCCTTTCTTCTTCTTCGCGCAGAGTATTTCCCTGGCTATTCTACTGCCGCCAACCAGACCATCGAGGCCCGTCGCCAGGCGCGGAGGCAAGCCGGCTTTGAAATCTCGCCAACCGCCGGCCGCTCGCTGGAGGAACAGCTCCTAGCGATCCAGGCTCGCATCCAGCCGGCTCACCGGCTGCTCCGCCGGCTTCAGCGTGCCGGGGCGCAGGTCTTGGCCGCCCTCTGGCCCGGCCAAGCGGTCCCTCGCACCCCCAGTCGGACCGCCGACTGGCTGGAGGTGGCAGTCGGCCGCTTCGAGGCTTGGAAGGCCTCGGCGGCTCGCTCCGGCGCCAGGCGGGCGCTGGAGTTTGTCAAGGCCTGGTATCCCGGCATGAGCCTGAACCAGTTGGCTACCTGGCGGCAGCAAGCCGACACGGAGCTGGAGCCGGTGCGGCCGGACATCATTCGGCGGGCTTCGGCGATCGCCGACTACACCGACACCAGCGTCTTCGCCCCCGAGGTGGACGACAATGGAGTCGCCCAGCCGGAAGAGTGGTTCGGGCTGGACCCGGCGTACGGTGAGGACTCGGCAGAGGAGATCGACTCCAACGACGAGGGTGAAGAAGAGGAGGAGGAAGGTGAAGACGCCGAGCCGGCTGGTGGAGCAGCCGGCCAGCCTCAGCCTGACCGCGCCTCCAGCACCACGTCGCGCGCGAGTGCGTCGCCTGCCGTAGGTGATGGCCAAGCCGAGACCCGCTAGGCGGCCACTCCTTCAGCCGGCGAGGCCGCCTTCACCGACCAGCTCGGCCTCCATGTCACGCCCTAGTCCGCCATTTTTTGCTTTTCCTGTCTTGTTACTCTTTAGAACAATGTTTGGTTAAATTCGCACAATTCCATCCACTGGGTGTATTCGAACTTATGTCTGTTGCCGGCCTGTTGGCGGCTTTATGTATATATAGCTTATGCAATTGGCCTTTCCTTGTACTTTTTGCTTTTTGTCCTTCTGCTTTTTCCTTTGCCGCCCTCCCTTGGTTGCCGCCTCCCCTAGTCAAACAGTTGCTCTGCAATCTGTAGCCGGGGGAGTGCCTGGCCGATTGGGGAGGGGGAAGTACTTTAGCTCTGCTGGACTAAAGCTAAGTTTTTTAGGAAGCCGGCCAGCCGGCTGCTCTGGTAGCCGGCAGGCATGTTTGGAGGCCGTCTCTTTGCTATATAGGTTCGTTGTTCCTTAGCCGTTTTTCGTGTGGGCGTCCTTTCTGTCTTTCCTCTTGCTAGTCGGACAGTCAGTTCTTTGAGCTGCGACTTTCAACAAGAGAGAACTCGGGAGCCGGCGCACTACTTTTCTGACTTTTAGGAAAAACTTTCGATATAGCTCAAGGCGGCCAGTCCCCGGGCCGACTAGTCGAACCCGGTGCCGGACAAAAATTCGAAATGTAATAATACATTCATGGATATGACACTCGTCATTCATAGATAAATAAAAGGCAGTCCCCAAGTACTGTTCGGGGGGCCTGTTGGTTTGTACTTAATACAAAAGGGGAGCGTGATACATACTGCTTTTCAGCTGTAAAATCGTCTTAGGAGGTTTGCGTTCCATGGTCGCTCCGACTCCTTGCCGGAGTCGTCTCTCTTGCGTGCTCTTGGTTTTTGCGCGTCGATCAAGTAGTAGGAGTCGTTGCCGAGTGCCTTGCTGACGACGAAGGGGCCTTCCCAAGGGGCCGAGAGCTTGTGCTGGCCGGCTGTTCGCTGGATCAGCCGGAGCACAAGGTCGCCCTCTTGGAAGGATCTTGGCTTGACCATGCGGTTGTAGTAGCGGCGCAGCCCTTGCTGGTAGATGGCGGACCGGCTGAGGGCTAACAGCCGGCCTTCTTCCAGTAGGTCGACGCCGTCTTCTCTTGCTTCTTTGGCTTCCTCCTCCGTGTACATGGTGATCCGAGGCGAGTCGAACTCGATGTCTGTTGGGATGACAGCCTCGGCACCGTACACGAGGAAGAATGGAGTGAAGCCGGTTGACTTGTTGGGTGTAGTGCGCAGACTCCAGAGGACAGCCGGCAGCTCTTCGAGCCAGCAGCCGGCCGATCGCTCCAGTGGTACAACCAGTCGGGGCTTGATGCCAGAGAGGATGAGTCCATTTGCTCTCTCGACCTGGCCGTTTGACTGCGGGTGGGCAACGGACGCTAAGTCCAGTCGGATGCCCTGCGTCGCGCAGAAACGTGCCAGTGCTCCTTTGGCGAAGTTCGTGCCGTTGTCGGTGATGATGCTGTGCGGCACACCGTACCGAGTAGTGATGTCGGTGATGAATGTTACGGCAGTCGGCCCATTGAGCTTTTTGATTGGCTTTGCTTCAATCCACTTTGTGAACTTATCCACAGCAACAAGTAGATGTGTCAGGCCACCGCGGGCTGTCTTGAAAGGGCCCACCATGTCCAGTCCCCAGACGGCAAAAGGCCAAGTGAGGGGAATGGTTTTGAGGGCAGAAGCCGGCAGGTGTTGCTTAGAACTAAAAACTTGACATCCTCTGCAGCTCTTGACTATTTCTTTAGCATCCTCCAAGGCAATCGGCCAGAAGAAACCGTGGCGGAAAGCCTTGGCCACGAGGGATCTTGAGGCTGCGTGGTGGCCGCATTCGCCTTGGTGGATGTCTTTGAGGATTGCCACTCCTTTTTCTGGCTCGACACAACGCTGGAAGACTCCAGTGACGCTGCGCTTCACAAGCTCTCTGTTGATTATTGTATATGCTGCGGCTCGTCGTTGCACTAATCTTGCTGAGATCTCATCAGTCGGCAGCTCTCTGCTGACTAGGAACTTGAGGATGGGCTGGGCCCATGAGGGAGCTGTGACTTCTTCTTCTGTTAATGTGGCCACCATGACTCGGGTGGGTGGGTTGGGTGTTGAATTGGAGTCGGCCACCGCTTCTTGTGTTGTTGCAGTCCCCGGGCCGACTGCTGCAGTCCCCGAGCCGTGTTCTGAAGTCCCCGGGCCGGGTGCGACTACGGCAGTCCCCGGGCCAGTGGTCGAAGTCCTCGTGCCGCCTGCGGAATTTCTCCAGTCGGATCCGGCTGTTTCTGGCGCAGGCGATACGAAGATGGAATCCGACTCTGGAGACGGCTTGATGGACGGCTTGAGGAGGCGCTGGAGGGAGACGCCGGTCGGTATGGCTTGTCGGGTGGAGCCGATCCGTGCCAGGGCATCTGCTTGGTCGTTGTCGGCCCTTGGCACGTGAAGGAACTCGCACCCTTCGAAGTATCCGCTTATCTGCTGGACGAGGAAACAATAGCTCGCCATGTTCGCGTCCTTGGCGTCCCAGTCGCCAGATGATTGCTGGACCACCAAGTCTGAGTCGCCGTAGCACAGGATCCGGCGTATACCAAGCTCTTTGGCTAGCCGGAGCCCGTGTACGAGCGCCTCGTACTCGGCGACGTTGTTGGAGGCGGCGAAGTGGATCTGCAGCGTGTACTTGAGCTTGTCTCCTTTGGGAGAGGTGAGGACGATGCCGGCTCCCAAGCCGGTGCGCATCTTGGACCCGTCAAAGTGCATCCGCCAATGGGTAGAGTCGGGAGCCGGCGGTAAGTACTGGGTCTCGGCCCAGTCGACGAGGAAGTCGGCCAATGCTTGCGACTTGATGGCGGTGCGGGGTTGATAGAAGATCGTGTAGGGCGCTAAGGCAATGGCCCATTTGGCCACCCGGCCGGATGCATCCCGGCTGCCTATGATCTCGGCGAGCGGGGCAGTGCACACGACCGTGATGGGGTGCTCTTGGAAGTAGGGCTTCAATTTCTTGGCAGCGAAGTACACTCCATAGCACATCTTCTGGTAGTGCGGGTAGTTTTGCTTTGAGCTGGATAGTACTTCGCTGAGATAGTAGACCGGCCTCTGGACCAGCTGGGCTCGGCCTTCCTCCGGGCGCTGGACCACAACAACAGTGCTGACGACTCGGCTAGTCTCGGCGATGTAGAGGAGCATGGGCTCCTTCTCAGTCGGCGCTGCCAGGACAGGCGGAGTGGTCAACATTTTCTTCAACTCATGGAAGGCTTGGTCGGCTTGATCATTTCACTCGAAGTGAGTGGACTTCTTCATGAGTCGGTACAGGGGGAGAGCCTTTTCTCCTAGTCGGCTGATAAAATGATTCAGGGAGGCTAAGCAGCCAGTGAACTTCTACACCTCTCGCAGCTTGGTGGGAATCTCCATCCTCTCGATAGCCTTGATCTTGACGGGGTTGCACTCAATGCCGCGTTCGGAGACCAGGAAGCCTAGCAGTTGGCCGGCTGGCACTCCGAACACGCACTTCTCGGGATTGAGCTTGATTTGGAATCGGCGCAAGTTGGCAAATGTTTCTTTCAGGTCTTCCAGCAAGGTACCGCGCTTCTCTGTCTTCACCACAATGTCGTCTACGTAGACGTGGGCATTTCTGCCGAGTTGTTTCAAGAGACACTTCTGCATGCAACGCTGAAAAGCGGCACCGGCATTTCTCAAGCCGAATGTCATTGTCAGGTAGCAGAAAGCTCCAAAGGGTGTGATGAAGGCAGTCTTCAGGCGGTCGGCCGGGTCCAACTTGATCTGATGATACCCTGAGTATGCATCCAAAAAACTTAACAGCTCGCATCCGGCTGTGGAGTCTATCACTTGGTCAATCCATGGCAGAGCAAACGGATCCTTTGGGCAGGCCTTGTTCAGACTAGTGTAGTCTATACACATACGCCACTTATTATTCTTCTTCAGAACCAGAACTGGGTTGGCAAGCCACTCTGGAAAGAACACTTCCATGATATAGCCGGCTGCAAGGAGCCGGGCTATCTCTTCTCCCACAATTCTTCGCTTCTCTTCTGACAGTCGGCAGAGGGGCTGCTTGACCGGCTTCGCATCATCTTCTTCTCTTCTGCCACCACGAGGGACTCGGCCAGCCGGCTACTGGCCATGGCACACTCGGTGGACTTCTTGTAGTCGCCGGCCACCGTGATGATCCCCTTCGAGCTCGGCATCTTCATCTTTAGGTAGGCGTAGTGGGGCACAGCCATGAACTTGGCCAAAGCAGGTCGGCCAAGCAATGCATGATAGGGGCTCTCCAAATCCACTACTTCGAACCATATTGCTTCCCGGCGAAAATGATCTTTGTCTCCGAAGAGAACATCCATTTTGATCTTGCCGATTGGAGAGCAAGACAGGCCGGGCACGATACCATGGAAGACGGTGCGGCTCGGCATGAGCTGCTTGGCTTTGATATTCAGCTTCTCCATGGTATCGCGGTACAGTATGTTGATACTGCTTCCGCCGTCTATCAAGACGCGGGAAAATCTGGCAGCTCGCCTCTCCATCGCGAGGGTGACGTCCAAGACCATTTCATAGGAGCCAGGCGAAGGCATCACCTCTGGGTGGTCGGCCTGGCTCCAGCTGATTGGCTTTTCTGACCAATGCATGAACTCGGCGGTGCTAGAGGCGACTGCATTCACTTCTTGGTGCTGTCGGCGTCGGCTGCGCTTGTCGTCGGCTTGACTAGTGAAGACGACGTAGGCGGCGTGCTCTTCGGGGAATTCGTCTTGGATGGCGCCGACTGCCGGCCGAGCCGCCGGCTGCTGGGGAGCTGGAGGCGGCTGGCCGGGAGGCGGAGGCGGCACCATTCCCTCACCCTTGGTGATGCGGGTGAGCCAGTGACATTTCCGGGTTGTGTGGTTGGACGGCTTCGCGCCGCTGTGGAACTTGCAGGGGGCATCGAGTGCTTGTTCGTAGGAGAAAGACAGCTGCCAAGCCGGCCTTCCACCCTTCTTCTTGGGAGCGGGCCGATCTTCGGGCTGCTCATCTTCAACTGTGGCCACCTGCCGACTGGAGGAAGTCGGCATGGGCCCTTGCGCTTGTGGTCGTTCTGGAAGGGGCGCCGATTAGGGTCGCCAGCCGGCGTTTTGGGAGCCGGAGCAAGTACTTTCCCCGAGGCGTCCACTCGGAGCTCGGTCTTCATTGAAGAGTCGGCGGTGGCGTATTTGTCGGCGATGACTAGTAACTCGTCGAGGGTAGCCGGCTCGTCGCAGAGGAGTCGGTGCTTGAGGAGGGTGCCCTCTCGGCACCCGGCGGTGAAGTACTCGATGGCCTGGACCTCGTGCACTCCCTCGCAGGAGTTGCGGAGCTCGGCCCATCGCGTGAGGTAGTCGCGGGTCGACTCGTTGGGCCCTTGGACGCAGAGGGAGAGCTGGCGAGGCTTGGGAGGCCGCTTGTAGGTGCTGGTGAAGTTGCGGACGAAAACTTCGGTGAAGTCCAGCCAATTGTTGATGTTGTAGGGCTTGAGGCTGTTGAGCCATGTGCGCGCCGTGCCTTGCAGCATGAGGGGGACGTACTTCACGGCGATGCGCCGATTGCCGTTGGCTATGCTGACGGCCGTGGAGTAGTCGATGAGCCAATCTTCCGGCTTCACCGAGCCGTTGTACTTGGGCGTGTCTCTGGGGAGCGAGAACCCTTTGGGGAAGGGCTCGTCGCGGATGCGGGGGCCAAAGCATGGCGGGCCGACATCGTCTTCTTCTTCTAACGCCAAGGATCGAGCAAGGCGGTCGATCCTGTGGCGGGCGTCGTTCTCGCCGACTCCTTCTCGGCGGCCGAGTCGGTCGCCAAGAGTCGGGTGTGTGATAGGCGGCAGAGTAAGGCGTCTTTCTCTTCGAGGCGGGGGAGGAGGCAGATTTCCTTGGTGCTCTACAGCTCGAGGGCGGCCATCCGCGTCGCGCTCAATGGTGATGCGAGTCCGGCTGCGGCTGGCAGCCGGCTCCTTGTCTTTCTTCTGGTGCGCGCCGCTCGCAGTCGGCGAGCGGGACGTCACGGCGTGCTCCCGGCGCGGGGGATGACTATCAGCACGGGCGTCGGCTTCGTGCCGTTCTGCAGCCGCGTCGAGCAGCTGTTGGATCCGTCTCGTCATGTAGGGGAGCTCATCGGTTCCCAGCCCATTGAGCTCTTCTGCAGCCGCCTGAGCGGCTCGCAGATTCTCGAGCGGGGTGGCGTAGACGGGGCGATCTGCGCCCAGCATGCTGGCGACGGCTGCGCCGCGCTTCTGGACGAAGCCGGCTCGGCTCGGGCCGCTAGGCGGCGGCGTGCCAAAGGCGGCACGGTCGACTTCGCACTGGTGGGCCTCGGTGAGGCGTCTCATCGAGGCTATCTTCTGGCCCTCCGCGATGAGGGCAAGGCGGCGTGCCTCCAGGGTCTCGGCATCGGCGTCGGCCGGGATGGGGATGGAGAGGTCGTGCATCGCCGCTTGCTGAGCGTCGCGGGCATTCTCGCCCGAGTTGGAGACGTGGCTGATGACCAGCACTTCGGTGACGGCGCTGTTGCCGCTGTCAGCTCGAGGGAGGGGGTCGTCGAAGACCACCACGTCGGAGGGGTAGGCGTCAAGCGACGCGGTGTCGGAGTCGATGAGCATCGGGTCGGTGGAGCCGACCGACTCCATGTCCGCAGCAGGCTCGCTGGAGACGTGAAGTTGATCGAGGAGGCTGACGAGGCGGCTCTCGGGGTAGTCGGTGCCTGCGTCGGACGCAAGCTCGTCGGAGATGCGAGCCTCGCCGAGCAGATCGGCGAGGCAGCTCGCAGCGCAGTCGTCGTCGACGCCTTGCAGCGCGTCGAGGCAAACGCCATCGGGCGCAGCAGGCTGACTGCGCTCGCGGGGGAGGAAGAGGGTTCTCGTCCAGAACAGGTCTCCGGACAACGGTGCACCTGGCCCCACGGTGGGCGCCAAATGTCGGGTGGTTGGTGCGACATATGCCAAGGGATGGCTTATCATTGTGGGAGCCAATAAAACATCGCCGGTGCCTGGAAACGGGATGAGGCGAAGACATGCACGCCGGCGGATCTTACCCAGGTTCGGGGCTCTCCGAGGAGATAACACCCCTAGTCCTGCTCTGTGGGGTCTCCGCATGATCACTAGATCGATGAAAGGTAGCTACAATCGCTCCTAGAGCTGTTGAGATCAAGGGAGAAGAAGAACAAGGCTAGTTCTTGCTTCTCTCTATCTATGGTGTGTGTGTGCTATGCTTAGAAGCAAACTATGCTCAGAGGCCAACCCTTTGCATGGGTGCTCCGGGGGGTTTATATAGGCCTACCCCCCGGGGGTACAATGGTAATCCGGCTGGGCTCTGGTCCCAGCCGTCAGCATCTACGCTCGCTGGCTTCTCCGCCGGCTGCTGGGTCCCGCCGGCTGCTGGGTCCCGCCGGCTGCCGGCTACTTGGTCGACAGGCCGGCCCCACCGCCTAGGGTCTTGTCGGCGGCTGCTTACTGTAGCCGCGCCTTTGATGACGAGGGCTTTGTCGAGGTAAGCGTGGCTACAGTGGGCCGCCTCGGGGGCTCTCACTGTAGCCTTACCTCGTCTTGTCTCCTTAATGGGGCTCCTGCTTCGAGGAAGGGAGTAGCCGGCTTCTGGAGGCCGGTTACGCTCTTGGCCGACTGGGAAAGGCCGGGCCGCCTTCACGCCTCTCTCTGGCTGAAGGGGCCCGCCGCCCGCGGGCCGTACGGGAGTCGGTCGTGGGTGACGTCGAGGCCTGCATGGCTACAGTGCCGAGCCGCACGGGAGACGGCCGTCCCGTACGGCCTCCTGTAGCCATGCCCGCCTCGGGCTTTGGGGGTAGTGGGCCGCACCGTCGCCACACCCCGTCGTGTCGCCGTTATGTGGGAACAGCTTTGGTGGTTATGGTCTCGGCCGGCTCCTTGGAGTCGGCGTCCTTCTTGGCCGGCCTCTTGGAGTCGGCCACCCTGTAGTCGTCCTGGGGAGGAGTTGGTGAGGCTGGGTCGCCTTCCGGGAGTCGGCTTCAGAGGTAGACGGCCAGGGAAGGCGGCCCTATGCTCGGAGTGCTTGGAGGCCCGAAGGCCTGATAATTTTTTCAGAAGAACCAGGGGCAGTCGGTTAGGCTACCCGTGGCCATTTACTCCGACAAAGGTATAAATAATAAACCTAAAATCTAAGTGCATACGCACTATTTGGACACATCGAGCGGTCGGCTCGCGGCCGCACGATCCAGCCATCACAACCGCTATCTGACAAGTTCCCGGTCCACCCCACCGACTGCCTCTCTCTGTCTTCCCCGTAGCACCCGCGTCTCTCTCTCACTCTCCCCACGGACCTGGATCAGAGGGGGCTCACCGGCCTCTCCCCTCAACGCCGACCACCAGGAGCCTCCCACTAACCGGCCACCACGCTCCACCGGCGGATCGGGGGAGGGGAGGACCACCCCCGCGTGGCTCTGCCCCGAGGTCGTCATCGCACCACCACGACGACGGTTGGCTTGGCCGCACCACCATCAGCCCACTCCACCATGGCGTCCTCTCCAACTGCCCCGCTACTCCCTGCGCAACCAGATCCAGCCCCATCGCCGACGTGCCCCGCCGTCGTCGACGGGATGCGGCCGTCGTCTCCTTCGTCTGCCCGAGGTTGGTTGAGATTCCTTCCCCTCCGGCTCAGACTGAGCCCACTCACCCCATCTGCTTGCTCTTTGATGATCTCCTCCATGTGCCTGGACACCGTGATGGCGGAGGTGGAGGATCCTCTGGTCAAGGTGGCGTTTGATGTCTGTGTCACGTGATGGCGGAGATGGAGCAGCCTCCGGTGGTGGTGGTGTCTGATGTGGTCTTTCCGGTCATGATCTGTTGCGGAGGTGCAGCAGTGTCAGGTCCCAGCGCCGGCAGCGATTCTGGCCTGATTCAGGCAGAAGGGTTCCGTGGGAGAGCATTGACACCTTCTCGTCTGAAATTCGTTGACTGGACCATCATAGCCTAGCGATTCTGGGTGCCTGCATGTCAATACAGTGTAGTAGTATTTGCTAGTAGTCCTGGCACACGAGTCTAGTGTATATTTACATTTTTAATGTTAGTTTTCCTTTTTCTAATTGAGTGCTAGTCTGCTACTCAGTACACGACTGAAGCAAAATAGTCCAATTCTATGTGTGTTCCATCGTCCTTGCAGAAACTGAATGATTGGGTGGTGAAATAAGTGTTTTCTTTAGTCAGCTAACACCGTAACATTTGTATGTTTTGATTTTTGGGCGGCGATTTGAGTTGGAATAGAAGGAGGGAAGTACATAAGAGTACCGAGAGGATAGTTCTAATGTTATTGCTCAACCCTCTCAAAATGTATTTGTGTGGTTTCTCTGTTTTCTAATAAGTTCCATGCATATAAATAACCAGTTGGCTATTTTGTTGTCATAGTTGCACAGAAACGCAAATGTAGTTGGATCATGCATATACAAATCTCAATTGGCTAGCCAACTTATGAAGTTGCACAGTGAGGGCTAACCAGTTGCACAAACGATAGTATTCAGATGGATGCACTGTGTAAACCATGTTCAAGCATTATATGTGTTCATTTGGTTGCACACTCATGTGTGCTCTGTTGTCACAAGGGTATGCATTCATACATGAGTTTGCAAATCAAAGCAGTACATATCCTAGCTGGCTTAGTCACACTTATGCAGTTGTACAGGGAAGGGCTATATAGTTGCATGGTTGACAACTAGTTTAGTTTTGGTTTCAATGCCTAAATCATGACCATGCAGTATGTATGCTGATTTTTTGGTTGCACACTCATGTGTGACCTATTAGCCATACAGTGCATCAAGTTGCACACATTTTTGTTTTGTTTTGTAGGTGTGCTTTGAAAAATCAACATTACTTGCTTACCTCATGGCATTTTTTGATATCAATTGTTTTTGTTCATTTTTTCTCTTTAATACATTTGGTTGCTTCGACTAATTTGTTTGTTCGCTTTTCTTTTCACAGACCAAAAATGGTTGTAGAAGGATATGCGGCTCCTAGTGAAGGAGAGGTATGTTTGCTTTTTTCATCATTTTTCATTTATCCTTGTGGCAGTTTTGTTTTGCAATTATAATAACTATTTGAGGGGGGGTGTTCTTGACCATGTTATGTGTTTTGTTTGTTCTATGCAGGGGCCTGTAAACAATTCTTCTTGGTGGAACTCGAAATAGCCCCCCAAGTCGATGGGGAGGCAGAGGATGATGAGGTAAGTATCGTGCAAAGTTTTCGACTCGACAAGTCCTTCTGGGGTAGCGACTCTTGACGAGTCATGCCATGCCGATCTAGTTGAGGTTTCTGAGTCGACTTCTAGTTACGACTCATCGACTAGTCGTGACTATTTGTTTGACTCAAAAACAGGGGTATCGAGCAAGCAGTGAGGGTGCATTTCCCTTTTTTGGACACACACACAAGTTACTTTTTCCATGCATCCTTTAGGTTGGTGACCCATTCCTCTTCGTGAAACGGCGGAAACGGAAGGTGACCACGCAGGTTGGAGTTATAGCTGGAGTTGGCACATCGTCTGCAGCAGCTGCCGAGGTAACATAAAATGGCATTAGGATTTTTTTTCCTACACAAAGAAACCTGGGATATTATTTTTTTACGCAGTTGCACAAGAACCAGCTAGGTGTTGGCATCCTGAAACTTTTATAGTTGTACAAAAATCAATTAAGAGTTGGTATCCTCAAGTTTTCAAATAGTTGCACAACAGTATCACACGAGTTGGCAGCCTCGACTTTCATAGTTGCACCAGAACCATTTGGGAGTTGGCAGTTTCAACTTTTTGAATAGTCACATAACAATATCACATGAGTTGGCATCCGCAACTATTTTAGTTGCATAAGGGAGTTGGCATCACCAAATTTTTAATAGTTACGCAACAGTGCCACATGAGTTGGCATCTTCAACTTCTTTAGTTGCACAAGAACCATTCAGTAGTTGGCATCCTCATGTGTTCACATGCATATGATTTTCTAGGTTTGCAAATGCACTTGACTATAGTTGCACTACTTATTTGGAAGATTATAATCTGTTAAATTCACTATTTTATCTATTTTCTTGTGTTTAGATAGGCTAAATTCATCATGTTCCTCAGTTCAAAATTCATTACATAGCTGCATAAACACGCAACATGATTTGCATGCAGGAGTACTTGCAGTTGCACACAATAGATGATGTAGTTGCACAACAGCCAACATAAAGTTTATTTTTGGAATTCTGCATACAGATTTTTAGCTAAAACCAAAATGAATCTGAAATTATCTGAGTTGGCATCTTTTACTTTTATATGAGTTGAAGATGCCAACTAATGAAATTCAAACCCCATAAGTGGATGGATATGGGAGTGTTGTCGGTTGCACACTTGTACTCGTTAAGTTGCACAAATACAAGCTAGCGTTGGTTCATTTTTTTCTCAAGCTTCTTTTTTTGCATCATGTGCAGGTTTTACAGGCTATGGGGGTGCATGAACTGATGTAGATTTTTGCACACAATTCTAAGCTACAAAGTCATATATACTACTGTGTGGAAAGATCAAAGGAAAAAAACACATATACTTCTTGTCTAGTTGGTAGTTATATTTTCATTGTACCTACAATATGCTTTTTTTCTTTTCTTTTTTTGCTACAGTGACACTGGTTCTTCTGCATTATGTGTGAAATAAGACTCTATATGTGCTATCTTATATATATTTGCATATTTTCTGTGTTTTGTTGCACACATTGCTGCAAAAGTTGACTTGTCTTATGATCTAGTTGCACAATAATTAGTTAAAATTGCACAGGTACCGGATCTCCTCATTTTTTATCCTTGTTTGTGTTGTCTTTTAAGTATGGAGAAGCTATTTTTCAAAGAGAAATTTGGTGTGGGGATGAAAGGGAAAGTCAAGGAGTGAGGATCTGGACATGAGGAGAGAAGGATCAACCTCTTTTTTCACCCTTGTTGGTGCTGCCTGGTACTTTCTAATCTGTCCTCCCTCTTTCTTCTTTTTTTCGCAGCAAATTGTTCCATAGCATTGTTATTTCACCTTGATTCATCTGCCATGGCAGCTCTGGCGATGGAGATCCAGAACTGGGAACCCCTTGTTTCGTGGAGAAGAAGCTAGGTGGGGGCAGGTAGGGGCATGGGGAGAAGGTTGGTGGCCAAGAGGGCGTGAGAGCTTCGAGTGCTTCAGGAGGGGAGGGAAGGGCATGTGATGGCCTGGGGACCGCGTCCTGTGTGTAGTTTGTTGGGTTGGCGTGGGTCTGTAGCTGGATTTCCTTTTCTGAGGTCAGGGGGACCGAATCTTTCCTTTTCTGGTGGTGGCCGCTCGGGAACGCTAGGGAGCAGCTGGCCGCTCCCTAGACGCGTCCAATAACAAAAGAGGAGCAGCGTAACTCAACATGACTCAAAGAAATTAAGAAACACATAAAATTTATTAAATTCTAATTTCTTTTGGAAATGCGAGGAATTTTTTGAAACCACGAAACAATCTTTGGGAAAATGGATTAAAAAAACGAGAACACAAAATGGAAATTCTGAACAAAATTTGAACAAATTTCGGGAAAACATACGAAATTTGAACCTCCAAGCATTTTTGAAAACACGAACAAATTTATAATTCCGAATATTTTTTTGAAAATGAACAAAATATGAAATTCTAAACTTTTTTGCTAAACACAAACAAAATTTAAAATTTGGAACATATTTGATGAAAATGTGAACAGAATTTTGAAACTCCAAACATTTTTCCACATGATTATCTTTGGAAATTCCGAATATTTTTTAACATTGCGAACAATTTTTGAAAATGTGAGCAAAACTGTAAAATTTCGAACATTTTTTAGAACATGAACAGAACTCCATAACATTTTTTGAAGATATGAAGAAATTTTAAAATTCTGAACATGCTTTGGAAATCGTGAACAAAATTTCGACTTTTTGAACAACTTTTTGAATTGTAACAAAAACGTGAAAGCAGGAACATTTTTTGAAATTGTGAACAAAATTTTGAAAACATGAACATTATTTTAAAAAATGAACAAATTTTGACAACAAGAACATTTTTCAAAATTCTGAACAATATTTGAACTTTTCAAAAAGCTTAAAATGAAAAATAAAAAGAATACCAAAAAAAATAAAAAATAAAGAAAACGAAAAAAGGAAGAACATGAAGAAAACCCGAAAAAATCAATAGAACCAACAATTTTCTTTTTTTTTTGAAAATTCCGCGGGCTGGTTTTAAGTTCGTCGCCGCTTTTGGTTCTTTAGGTTTCGCGTTGTTATTCTTTCACTTGCGCGGGCCAGTCGGGGTGGCTAGCGCGGCCTGTACATCTACATGCGGTGGTCGGTTCGAGTCCTCGTGGTCGTGGGAGGAATACGAATTCAAATTCTCAAGCTCTAGCAGCCTTCTCCACGCGAGCTCCAAGAGCAACTCCAAAACATGTCCGTTTCTCGTCCACGCGGACCCATTTTCGGCCCAAAATTATACCCGGACACGGCACACGCCCCTCGATGTCCGCCGCGGTCCCACTTGGCGCCCGCCCAAGTACCGCCCGCCGTCTATTTTATGACGACCATCGACACCGGGTCCACTAGTCAGCTAGTGAAAGCGACGTTTTTTAACCCACGCGTGGGGGGGGGGGGGGGGGGGGGTGGGGGGCTCATCCACGTCCGTCGACATCTACCCCCACCCCCTTCCTGCTTCCTCGCTGGCGACAAGCCAAACCCTAGCCATGGGGCTCTTCGGGAGCAGCTCCGACAGCGGTAAGGGCAAGGGCACCACCGGCGCCTCATCTTCCCGTGCTCCTCCTCCCCTCCTCCTTCTCCGCCGCCAGCGCGTGCCCGCTCAGGTCGGCAGCGTCTGCACATCCCAGTGCACCACGCGTGGGGGCTCTTCGGGAGCAGCTCCGACAGCGGTAAGGGCAAGGGCACCACCGGCGCCTCATCTTCCCGTGCTCCTCCTCCCCTCCTCCTTCTCCGCCGCCAGCGCGTGCCCGCTCAGGTCGGCAGCGTCTGCACATCCCAGTGCACCAAAGCGCGTTGGCACTAGGAGTTCAGGTAGCCGAAGCCGTACCAGACGTCACATTGCCACACCACTAGCACCTCGATCTGCATCGGATCCCGGTGCCGGCAGTGCCGCGAACACACGACGAGGAGGTGCGCAGGCGCCGGGCGCAGGTCACGCCGACGCAACGGTGCATGGCCAAGTATGCTGCAGACTCTCCCAATTAGGAGGTCTAGTTTGGCCTCGAACACAAGGAGCAACGGCAGCTGGGCGTGCAACAACACCACGTCAACCCCCTCCCCTCCTCGTCAAGCCTGAGGAGGAGGAAGCCGAGGCGGCCTACCAGGGGCCTTAGCCAACTCCATCAAGGAGGAGCGAGCGACGGAAGGCCGAAGCGGCAGCAGCGGAGGAGGCCGTGTTCTAGGCGAAGATGGCGGAGGCCATGGCCCTCTCCGCAGCAGGTGACTGCGTGGTGCCGCCGTCGCCGCCGCGGCTAACCCTGACGACGGGTGCGCTCGAGCCAGCGTACGTCTGGACCGGCCAGGTGCAGGAGTTCGTCAGCCCCCCCTCCCCCCCCCCCTCATTTTGGCTCGGTGCCACGCCGGCGCAGGAGACCATGTATCTCAAACATTGGCGGCAGCTCTGGCTGGCGGGCGAGCGTGCAGACGCCGAGCAGCGCATGCAGGGGGAACGGGAGGAAGAGGAGGAGCGCGCTCGCGTTGCCGCATTGCCTCCGCCGCAGCAAACACCGGAGTAGGCAGCCCTGGCGGCCTATCAAGCCGCCTTCGGTTGGGCCGGGCCGCCTCCCATCTTCATTGACCTCACTGGCGGCGATGACGACGGCAAGGGCAAGGCCGACATCTAGGGCTGCGTGCAGGCGACATCTTTTTGTTTTTGTTTTTATGAATGTTTAATAAAGTTAAAGTGGACTTTGGCCGGTGGACCGGCCAGTTATTGTTAATTAAGTTTCCATTTTTGTTATCTATGCCACGTGTTGTTTATTTTATTTTTTTGTCTCCGCATGTAAATTTGGGTCCGCCTTTCGTTGGGCGTTCAAACCGACTCATACGAAAAAGCGGACGTGCACGTATGCCTGGCTGATCCAAACAGATGAAAAACAGATAAAGCACGCGTTCATTTGGGTCGCCGTATTGGGATTGCTCTAAGGATATTGATCCGCCCATTCTCCCTCCACCCAACGTCCAGAGTGAGAGGCCGGGCCGTCCTACCATGCTCGAGACCATGTCCTGCAGGAAGAGCGCGCGCACATTGCTAAGCAGCACCTGGCCGGACTCACTGCAGAACAGCGGGCTCAAGTTGTGATGACAAAAAGGATTGAGCTCACTACAAAAGATCTCCATTTTTTGAAGGAAGCCATGGCCAAGCTCAAGGCCATGTTTCAGAAAGAGCTTTCGTTTGAGGAAAACAGTGAGGTGGCCAAGCTGTTCAAGATCATTGTTCCAGAAGTGGCACAAGCTTGTGATTTGCCTTCCGCTCCTTTGGGAGATGTCACAGTGTAAGGTTTTTGTTGGTCGTTCGGTCGAGTTTCTCCATGGATTGTATTAATCTGAATATTGTTTGTTGGAACGTACGTGGCCTAAATGCAGGCGCACGACGTTCTACTGTAAGAGAGTCGGTCGTTGCCGCGCAAGCGGATGTGGTTTGTTTACCAGAAACTAAAATTGAGAATTTCTCCCCTTACTTGGTTTGGCAATTTCTTGGAGCAAAGTTTGATGAGTACCGCTTCCTGCCCGCTAATGGGACACGCGGGGGGATTCTAGTTGTTTGGAACCCCTCGAAAGTAACCGTAGATTCTGATTTCATTGGTGAATTCTGTCTCGGTTAGGATGTCATACGGAGGCTCCTCCGCCTTCTGGATCACTTCGGTGTACGGCCCGCAGGAGGAGAGGGATAAAATTCGTTTTCTGGAGGAGCTCAAAAACACTCATACCACTGCTCTAGGTCCTTGGGCAATCATGGGAGACTTTAATCACATACTTGAGGCGAAGGACAAAAATAATCAGAACCTCCACAGACGCTTGATGGGCAAGTTCAGACGGTTGGTCGATGACCTGCAGCTAGTGACATCCTGCTCAATGGTCGCTCTTTCACATGGTCAAATGATAGATACAACACTGTCCTAAGCGGCCTGTGGACGAAATCAAATCACAGAATGAACTCCTCATAAAACTATTTCACGCAGCTGATCTTTTTGTGTGACGCCCGACACGAAGGCGCCACACTACACTGTGCAACGCCTCACAGATAGGCGCTACACGCCTGGCCAGCGTTGCACCCCAGACTGCCTAAAAATTACTAAGTCATTGTGCAAAGCCTAAGAGCTAGGCGCTGCACTGTATAGTGTGGCGCCTAGCTCTCAGGCGCTGCACTAGTGGTTGCACTATAAAATGAAGCAACCACTGGTGCAACGCCTAGAAGCTAGGCGCTACACTGTATAGTGTGGCGCCTAGATCTCAGGCACTGCACACTGACTTAGTAATTTTTGAATCACACGGGTGCGACGCTGGCCAGGCGTGTAGAGCCTATCTGTGAGGCGTTGCACAGTGTAGTGTGGCGCCTTCGTGTCGGGCGTCACACGAAAAGGTCAGCCGCGTGAAATAGTTTCACGGGCAGTTCATTGTGTGATTTGATTTCATCTATAGGTCAAATTTGTCAATTTTGCCGTCCTAAGCAAGATCGGTAGAGTTCTTCGATCGATTGAATGGCCTGATCTTTTCTCCGGATGTTTTCTGAAGGGGCTGTCTTCTGCTCTTTCAGATCACTGTCCTCTCCTCCTTTCCACCATGGTCAAAGCCTATGAATGTAAAAGATTCAGGTTCTAAAAAATTTGGACTAAAAAAGAAGGATTTCTTGAGACGGTGGAGATGGCTTGGAACAATCCAGATGGGGAAGCCATATCTAACCCAATTCTGTGTTTCAGTGCCAAACTTAAACATACAACCAAAGCCCTTCAAAGTTGGAGCGCCAAGAAATTTGGTGATTTGAAGGAACAAATTGTATGGGCCAAGACCATTATTGATCACTTGATCAAGCGGAAGAGGGTAGAATTTTATCCTTCAGAGAGAGGTGGCTTAGGAGAGAGTTGAAGAAAAAGCTTCTCGGCCTTTGCACGATTGAGAGGGCCATGGCAAGACAGAGGTCCAGAATCACTCGGCTTCGTTAAGGAGATGCGAATACTTCGTACTTCAAAATTCAAGCTAATCACAGGAAAAGGAAGAACTTCATTGGCTCTTGGTCGGATGGGTCATCGGTCATTTCCTCTCATCGATAGATTTGGGACCCCAACAGCCGGACAAGGAACATTAGATCTTGATTTCTTGGGTGTAAATCAATCTGATTTGAGCAGGATGGAATTGCCTTTCACCGAAGAGGAAGTCAGGGAGGCGATCATGGACATGCCAAAGGAGAAAGCACCAGGGCCGGATGGGTATAATATCACTTTCTACAGCAAGTGTTGGCAGGTAATCAAGAAGGACCTAATGGCTGTCTTCAACTGCCTTCATACACGCATCACCTTGGGGTTCGACAAAATCAATGGGGCACACCTTATTTTGCTCCCTAAACGATCTGGGGCTGCGGAACCAAACGATTCCCGTCCGATCAGCCTCGTTCACAGCCTTGCGAAAATCATTTCGAAGGTCCTTGCCAGAAGGTTGGCTCTGGTTCTACCTTCGATCATGGGGGAAAACCAAGGCACATTTTTGAAAGGTCGTTCATTGCATGTGAATTACAAGATGGTACGAGAATCAGCCAAGTTTCTAAAGAAAAGGAGATGCAAAAGTATTCTGCTGAAATTAGACATTGCAAAGGCCTTCGACACCGTCACCTGGCAGTTCTTGCTTGAATTGCTTAAAAATATCGGCTTCGGACCTAATTGGTGTGATTGGATTGCCACGATTCTCAGGATGGCATCCACCAGGATACTTCTAAATGGCATCCCCGGTACTAGCTTCTATCATGGTGTGGTTTAAGACAGGGAGACGCCCTCTCACCCATGCTGTTTACTATTGTCATGGATTCGCTTTGCAAACTTTTTGATAAGGCTGAACAAAGCGATATTTTGGAGCCCTTCAACAATAGACACTATCAACCAACGTATATCCATATACGCTAATGACGTTATCCTATTTTTGAAGGCTAAAAGTGAGGAAGTTGCTGCAACTAAACTGCTGCTGAATATTTTCAGTTGTTCATCAAGACTTCGATGTAACCTTAGCAAGAGCTTGTTGTCCTCTATATTCTGTGAGGAAGATCAGATTGAAGCCTTCCGTAACATCCTTTTAGTTGTAAGGTTGAAAAGCTGCCGATTAGCTATCTAGGGCTGCCCTTGAGTCTGAAGAAACTCCGCAAAGAAGACTTCTAGTGTCTCATGGACAAGCTTAGGAGCAGGTTAGGTCCTTGGCGGCATTGGCTTTCTCCAGCTGAGTGGTCATTTGATACTTGTTCAGGCAGTTCTATCGGCAGTTCCAATATTCCACTTAATGTCCCTGGACCCCTCGCCATGGTTGTTTAAGGCGATTGATAAAATAGATGCGTGCGTGGGTGAGGGGGGTAGGAAACTGATTGTCCGGGAGGCGGACGAAGAGAGGGCAGAATGTGGTCCTTTCGCGGGAAAAAGGAACCTTGGTTCTTTTTAGATAGTATAGATACAGACCAGCCTAAGAAGTATTCCTAGTATGCAGTTATGGATATAGTAGTAGGCAGTCACTGCCCCCACTAGACCTCGTGGTTATTCTGATAATTCCAAAACAAAACAAAGGAAGGCCAACCAGGCGGGGTCCAAGCAGAACAGAAAAAAAAAACTTAGGGTAGCTCAAGCAAATGGCTTATGTGTCGCCAAAGAAATACGTCATATATATTATCATGCCATAAATAAGGATCATGCTCTGGGGATAATTATATATCGTATAGTTTGCTTAACTACTTTGTTGCATTTGGCATTTGTGCCAAGGCACAGCGGGTCAGCAGTAACATCAGTAGAAGGTCTGATAGAGAAAATGAAGGTTTGATGCATAAAGATGAAATTTTGCTCGTATTGTACATAACAGAGAGAAGATCTACTAAGTTTTCAAGCTGAAAAAAGTAATTTTGGTTCAAACTACAAGCTTTTGATCGATAATCCAATAAAAAACAGAACATAACAGAAAAGAAGATGAATACAACCTGCTAGCACAGTCGTGGCTTGCAAGGGCTGCACACTTCAATTCAACTTCCGGCAAACTGTCGAGCTATTCGACTTTCTCAGGCAGTCCCAGATCCTTGTTGCTGTCGTCGTCTGACTGTGGGGCCAGCGCGAAGCGGCAGACAGGGCAGATGCGGTTAAGGCGAAGCCAGTCGAAGATGCATCGCTGATGGAAGGAGTGGTAGCAGGGCATCATCCTGAGCTTCTTGCCGCCGTCGACGAATTCCTCGAGGCATACGGCGCAGTCCTGTTCCCTTGCTTCTCCCACGGTCAGCACCTGCAGACCCAACATGGCCTTTTTAGAGGCTGGGTCACTGCATACATCGTCGGCGGCTCGCCTCCGCTCTTCCAGGTTCCTCAACAGGAAATCCTGGGACATCCGCTGACGAAGCTGTGTCCGATATGCGTCCGGACCTTCGGTTTCCCTCCCGAATCCTTCGATGAGGGATCCTTGTTCGCCAAATCGTGCGACCAGGGAATCATAGTATTCCCCTTCCATTGATAGATCTGGCCCAGCTCTGTCAAAGACAAGCCGAGGGAGAAGTAATTGCCTTAAAAATGCATAGGAGAATCAATCTATCATCTTGCTAGATTAATTGTAAACGCCCACCTCTGAGAACTCTGAGCCTCTTAGGCGGGGTGGAGGCAGATCGGTCGACGGCGGACTCTCGTCGGTGGCGGCCGGCAAAACGTCGTTTGGTATGGCTCCGAAAATAAATCCTACCAGACCAGGTGTCTTTTACAATCGCGTGAGACCCCACTCATAAGATGACACGTGTTTAGCACCCAGATCGAAACATCTTCTTCCCCGAAGATATCCCAACTCCCAAGGCGAGCAAGGTGTTTTTTTTTAGGATGGCGAGCAAGGTGTTTAAACCGTAGAGTTCCGACTACTCGCAGCTTCTCTTGTATCTCCTTAATCCCAATTAGTGCGCAGCATCATCTAGCGAGTGAGACTCGGAACCAATCGCCCAATTGGTGATGGCTACTGGCAGAAATTTTGATCATAGCATTCACTTCTGTTAGCCCAAATGCTAAGTGTCACACGTGTGCACAAAGCGTTTCGGTCCTGACGTTATTTACAACTAAAGTTGGTATAAAAAAACAAATTAAAAAAACTAAAATTCATCATCCGAAAAAGAAGTTGCCATACTTAATAACTATAGTTATCATCATCAAGTCACTAAACTTGTCATAAAAGACATTCGGAGTTGCCATGTGTTCGTGTCACACATATGGTACTTATCAGGGCCCATTAGAATTAGAGCATCCAAAGCCGCTGGACTTGGCAAATTCGGCCCCCTATACGCCTCTTAGGCACGTCCGGGCGCACCCACGGACACCGTAGGACAGCCTCTCATATGGGTTACCGCACATCCACATACTTCAAATGCGGAGCCTCAAATCCATGCAGTCTATGCACATTCATCATACAATACAAATTGTCCCAATTCAAGGGTTCAAAACAAAGCAAAAAAAAGTTCAATAATTCGGACAATGCCAAACTGAAATCAATGCCCGAGTGATGGATCACTTGCTGGCTGGCCGGATCACTCGCCGGACGCCATCCATGCCGCCTGCTTCGAGACCATCCTTGCGTCCTGCTCTGCCCACGCTCCGCCTGCATCCTTGTTGCATGCTTCGCTGCTGCCCTAGCCTCCTCGTACTCCCTACGGCCGCTGATCCCCTTCTTCTCCGCAAGCCATTTCTTTGCATGCTCATCCAAGAGGGTTTCGTTCACCAACATGATCTGCGCATCCTCCACGTCCCATGTGATCTGCAACATCTCCTTCTCAAGCTCAATCTCTCCAAATGTCTTAGCCTTCTCAAGCTCCCATTTGATCGCCACCTCTTGCTTCTCCAACTCGATCTTCTCCATCTCAATTTTCAGCTTCTTCTCCGCCCTCTTTCGGTCCCAATACATCCTCTCCTTTTGCGCATCCGACATGAGCTTGTACATCTCCTCTTTCTTGTCCCCCCTCGACAAAAAATGCCCATCCATGTGAAGGACATTTTTGTAGACGCGATGTCAGGGGAGGCCATTGCCTTCTCCCACTTGTTTCCCATGACATGCTAGTTATCCTTTGGCACGGTGGCTCATCCATTCTCCATGACAAGATCGTTCTCTTCATCGCCCAACCCAATTGATTGGTGGGAGCTTGGGCCATCATTCCTCTTCTTGTCAGCCTTGAGATCGGCCACAAGTTGTGTCCACTTTGGTCGGCCATTCAATATGATCCAACAATGGCTAAAAGCAAATGGCTTCTTCTCCATTTCGTGATACATAGTGGCCGCCACTGTTGTCTAGCAAACAAATATATGTATGAGTATAATAATGCAAAACAAACAAGCATATGCAAATGATGACAAGATGAAGTATCTTATGTGAGTTGCCACTCCCATCCCACTTTGAGGGCGACCGGGCACTTGTGCGTAGTACCCGACGAACTTGTTCACTTCCCCTTGAATGATCATCCATCGATGTTGGAGAGATGCCACATTGCGGATGGTGACGATAGGATGCGGCTCCACATATTCCTTCCAAATCTTCTCCCGATACTTGTTGCCCTTTTGCTCGGTGCCGCATATTGGATCCATTGTTGTGACTAACCAAGTTTTGACCAAGATATCCTCAAAAGTTGAGAATGTGAGAGTTGGGAACGTAGCATGGAAAACAAAAAATTCTACGCACACGCAATGATCTATCCATGGAGATGCATAGCAACGAGGGGGAGAGTGTATCTACGTACCCTCGTAGACTGTAAGAGGAAGCGTTTAACGCGGTTGATGTAGTCGAACTTCTTCGCGCTTCAATAGATCAAGTACCGAACGCACAACACCCGCGCGTTCTACACACGTTCAGCTCGGTGATGTCCCTTGCCTTCTTGATCCTGCAAGACGTCGAGGTAGTAGATGAGTTTCATCAGCACGACGGCGTGGTGACGGTGATGGTGAAGTGATCCTCGCAGGGCTTCACCTAAACACTACGAAAATATGACCGAGGGTGTAAACGGTGGAGGGGGGCGCCGCACACGGCTAGGCAATTGTCTGGTGTGTGCTAGGGGCGCCCCCACACATATATATAGGTGGGAGGGAGAGGGGAGAGGCCAGGAGGCGCCCCAAGTAGGACCGAATCCTACTTGGGTTCCTCCTAGGCCGCCCCCTTCCTTATTTACCGGAGGGGGAAGGAAAGAGGAGGGAGGTGGGAAGGAAGGGGGAGGCCGAATCCCCCCTTTCCTTCTCCCTTCCCCTCTTTCCTTCTCCTCTGGTGCGGCTCATATGGGGGGCGCACCAGCCCCTTGTGGCTGGTGCGTTTCCCCTCTTGGCCGATATGTACCCGGTACCCCCCGGAACACTTCCGGTGTCCGAATACTATCGTCCTATATATCAATCTTTACCTCTCGACCATTTAGAGACTCCTCGTCATGTCCGTGATCTAATCAGGGAATCCAAAAAACATTCAGTCACCAAATCACATAACTCATATAATATAATATTGTCATCGAACGTTAAGCGTGCGGACCCTACAGGTTCGAGAACTATGTTGACATGACCGAGACACATCTCTGGTCAATAACCAATAGTGGAACCTGGATACTCATATTGGCTCCTACATATTCTACGAAGATCTTTATCAGTCAAACCGCATGACAACATATGTTGTTCCCTTTGTCACCGGTATGTTACTTGCCCGAGATTCGGTCGTTGGTATCATCATACCTAGTTCAATCTCGTTACCGGCAAATCTCTTTACTCGTTCCGTAATGCATCATCCCGCAACTAACTCATTAGTCACATTGCTTGCAAGGCTTATAGTGATGTGCATTACCGAGAGGGCCCAGAGATACCTCTCCGATACACGGAGTGACAAATCCTAATCTCGATCTATGCCAACTCAACAAACACCTTCGGAGACACCTGTAGAGCATCTTTATAATCACCCAGTTACGTTCTGACATTTGATAGCACACAAGGTGTTCCTCCGGTATTCGGGAGTTGCATAATCTCATAGTCAGAGGAACATGTATAAGTCATTAAGAAAGCAATAGCAGTAAAACTAAACAATCATTATGCCAAGCTAACTGTCGGATTTCGGGTTCCGGCAAAACCCTTGAGGTTCGAACACTGGGGTGCGCACGAAGATCTCTCCTCCCCTAGCTCACGCCCTCACTACGATCTCAAAGCTCAACGCGTCCAACTCACAGAACAAGAGACACAAGGTTTATACTGGTTCGGGCCACCGATATGGTGTAATACCCTACTCCAGTGTGGTGCGGTGGATTGCCTCTTGGGCTGAGGATGAACAGTTACAAGGGAAGAACAGCCTCCTGAGGAGAGGTGCTCTTGTGCTTGGCAAGCTTGTGAGGTGGCCGGTGGTCTGAATCCTCTGTCCTTGCTAAGGTGGTGGCTAGTCCTATTTATAGAGGCCCTGGTCCTCTTCCCGAATATTGAGCGGGAAGGGATGCCACAACGACCAAATTTGAAGGGAGACAACTAGTACAAGTTATCCTGACTAAAGGTGGTCTTCGCCTGCCAAAGGCTCTGGTGGTGACACCGTCTTGGGCTCCACGGTGACCTCCATCCTGCCGTCCTGCTGGTCTTGGTCTCGTTGCACCGATATGGAAACCTTTGACTGATGCCTCGGGACTCCTCGCCTGCACTTGCCTCTTTAGCACCAAAGAGGAAACGAGGACACTGCGCACGCTGGCGCCCGCCTGGCCCCGGTCATCATGGCTTACGTCAGGGGAACCTCGCGAGGTGCCCCTAGCCTTGATCTCTCCGCCCCTCGTGAGCCAGCCTGGTGAGGCCGCCCCCGAGGAGGTCTTGTGTCGTCCGCCTCGCGAGGCTTGGCCCCTCGCGAGGGTCTTGAGTGTTTGCTGGTGAAGATGGACCGTACAGGGCCGCGGGTGGAGCCGCGTCGTGGGCCGCAGGCAGGTAAGTCTGGGGACCCCCATTCCGAGGACGCCGACAGTAGCCCCCGGGCCCAAGGCGCGCTCGGACTTGGCTTCGAGGCGAAGCCAAGGGGCAAGTGCGGAGCGCCGCGGGCCCCAACAGCCTTCGGCCCCGCTTGACGCGTGGCAATTGATTGGACGTGGGCGTCTCCGCTTTCCCACGCTGCCTCGACAACTGCCCGACTTGACGAGTCCCTGCTGCATTCAGAGAAAAATCATCATTACCTGTGATCGTGGGGATCACTGGTTGGCCTTCTCCCGCTATAAATGAGGAGGGGGCGGAGCCCCCGTCGATCTTCTCTTCCTGCTCTGCTTGCTTCTTCTTCCTTGCTTCATTGCTGGTAGCGACACTCGTGGCGCCTGCGAAGAGGTTCTCGGCCGCAGAGAAGGGGAAGGCCCGCCAGGAGGGGCCCGGCTCACCGCCGCCCAAGAGGGGGCGCGGCTGTCCCCGCAAGCACACCGCGACCCCCGCCGTGGCCCCTCGCGGTCGCGGCGGTGCCTCTTTGCGTGGCGGAAATCGCCCAGGTCGTGGCAGACCCGTCAATGAGGGAGGCGCGCCATGGTCGCGCGACCTCCCTGGCCGTGTTTCCGCTCGGCAGAGGTGCTGCCGGAGTTCGTCGTGTGGTCGGAGAACCCGGCCGGCACCTCGCTTCAGCTCCCACGCTCCTTCGCTGGCGAGCTGCGGGCCACAGGTCCAGGCGGGCTCTGGCTGCAGGCTGACGGCTGCTGCAGCAAGGCTTCGTGGGTCGCGGTCAAGGTCTTCGTCGCGGGCAACGCAGCCCTGGCCCCTGGCGGGCAGACGTTTGCCCACGCGCGCGGCCTGGGCTGGCGGTGCACCCTCCACTTCAAGTATGATGGTAACGCGACCCTCTATGTGAGGGTGTTCGGGGAAGATGGTCGCCGCGTGGGGTGCTGCCCTGAGGACAACGACGGCGGTGAGGTGCTCAGCCTCGGCGACGGCCGTGACGAGGGCGAAGGCGGGCTTGTCCTCGGCGACGGTCGTGGCTCACCCAGCTACGGCGACTCTTCTTCCGGCGACAGCTCCAGCAGCGGCGACTACGACCAGCCGCCACGCCGCCGCGCCCGCTTTGAGGGCGGCAGCGGGTCGTCTCGTCGCCGCGCCCCAGTGAAGCGCGAGGAGGGGTCTGGCTGAGCCCGGGAGAGCGCCATGAGCCCATCCTCGCGAACTGCTGCGGGGGCACGCGCCACTTTTGTTTCGTTCTTCCTTTTCTTCCTACATTAAGAGAGAGACAATTATGGGGCCCCGCAGGGGCGTGCAACAAACCATGATTTCCAAGTTGCTATGCTATGTTTATCGTTCCTGTGTCATGTTGCAGCATCGACGTTTTATGTAGGCGCATAGGAATAACTTAGCTTGACGTGCTCAAAGTAGTTTCCACCTCGTGAGGCGCGCATTTCCCAGTACCTGGCGAGGCCTCCTTGGCTTGGGAGGCGCCTAGAACTGCAAAAATTCGTTAGGAAACTCTTATTCTTCCGATCCCCGGTCGCAGGTGCAGCCGGCCACGACCCAGCGCTTTGCATCACGGTACCCGAGGGGCACAGATTGAGAGAGGTGCACCAGCTTGCGAGCTCGAGCGCAGGTGCCTCGTGAAGAACAGGAAAAATGCTCACGAGGACCTGTCCAGCCCCCTCGCGAGGCACGCAGGGGAGAGTATGGGTCAAAATGAGGAACCGAGGGCAGAAAAGAAGGCAAAAGGAGATGGAACCAAGCCGTCAAAGAACTCTAGAAAGCAAATTTTCATTAAAGAGGGGCAAGCCAACTGCGGAAAGCAAATGAAAAAGCCGCGTCCGGCACCCAGTCTAGTCTTCTCACTAGCGCGGAGCTAAGTGCTGCCACTAGGACGTGGGAGGGAGCCCCCGAGGCCCGACGGCGGCACTCCTGAGACTCCGGGGTGTGTACAGCCCCACTCATTATTATGTGAGAGTGTCACGAGCGGAGACCTTCACAGGCACTGGGCCTTGCTTCACACGCGCCGGGCCTTGCTTCATGGGTAGAACTTCCGGAGGTGCTGGATGTTCCAGGCGTTCTGGATGGGGACCCCGTCCTGCGTCTCCAAGTGCGCGGCGCCAGGCCTGGAGACGTGGGCGACCCTAATCGGGCCCTCCTGAGGGAGTCCTGGACTAAGGGGTCCTCGGGCGTCTGGTCTGTTATCTGTTGGGCCGGACTGATGGGCTGTGAAGATACGAAGGCCGAAGACAATGCCCGTGTCCGGATTGGACTCTACTTGGCGTGGAAGGCAAGCTAGGCGACCGATTATGAAGATTTCCTCCTATGTAACCGACTCCATGTAACCCTAGATCTCCCCGGTGTCTATATAAACCGGAGAGCATAGTCCGGATAGGACAGATTCATTACCATATACTCATAGGCTAGACTTCTAGGGTTTAGCCATTACGATCTCGTGGTAGATCAACTCTTGTAACACTCATATGCATCAAGATCAATCAAGCAGGAACTAGGGTTTTACCTCCATAGAGAGGGCCCGAACTTGGGTAAACATTGTGTCCCCCGTCTCCTGTTACCATCGATCCTAGACGCACAGTTCGGGACCCCCTACCCGAGATCCGCCGGTTTTGACACCGACATTGGTGCTTTCATTGAGAGTTCCGATGTGCCGTCGACGAAAGGTTCGATGGCTCCTTCGATCGTCAGTAATGGCGTGGTCCAGGGAGAAACCTTCCTCCCCGGACAGATCTTCGTATCCGGCGGCTTCGCACTGCGGGCCAACTCGCTTGGCCATCTGGAGCAGATCGATAGCTACGCCCCTGGCCATCAGGTCATATTTGGAAGCCTGAACTACGTCGTGGACATCCGTGGAGACTTGATCTTCGATGGATTCGAGACCGCGGCAACCGCTCCCCTTCGCCCCGATGAACATGGCTTAAAACTGTCATCGGGCCGCATCCAGGAGATAGCTCCTGTAACAACTCCGGCCTTAGATCCGGAGCAGGTCAAGACATTCGAAGATGGGAGACTCAACCCCATCACGGGGGCTACCGAGTCTACGGCATTGGAGCCGCGCACAGATCCCACTTCATACGATACCTGCATCAACGGAACCCCGGACTCGTCTCCGATATCGAGTTCCGAACCCTGCGAGCTCGCGGATACCGAACTCGATCGTTTATCGATATTCAGGTTTAGCGCCGCAGATGTCTTTCAGCACTCGCCTATGGGCGACCTACTAAGCTCACTAAAAAACCTATCCCTGGCAGATGGCTCGTCGGCGAACTATGTCCGGTTCGACCTTACGGCGGATGATGGAGAATTTTGCTTCCCACCCGCCACCCACTTCATAGCCACCGTCGAAGACCCAACCAACACACCTGGCCTCTGCTCCGAAGACATCGACGACGATGAGGGGCAAGGCCAGAGCTTACTATCCGCTAGACGCGGGGCGACCACTTCCTGGTATGACGTGTGCATGGTAGACACACCCAACGACGATCTCGACGACGACAAGGAGGATCTAGTCGAGGATAAGCCTCCTGGTACACAGACCGAACACCTGCGCCCCCGGCGCCACTCTCAGTCACGTCACTCAAGAGAAAACAATACTAGCACCGGAGGTGACAATACTCCGGACAATAAAGGCCCTGTTGTGACAAGATCCGAACAGGAGGACCAGGAAAGCGGGCAAGATAGCCCTGATGAACAAGCCATATCCGGAGACTCGGAGGATAGTAATTATCTCCCACTCTCCGAGGAAGAGGAGAGCCTCGGCAACGAGGAATTCATCGTGCCTGAGGAACCTCTCGAGCAGGAGCACTTTAAACGCCGGCTAATGGCCACAGCAAGGAATCTAAGAATAAAGCAGCTGCAGCTTCAAGCAAGCCAAGATCTGCTCAATGACAAATGGACCGAGGTCCTGGCCGCCGAAGAATACGGCCTTAGCGGCCCAGACAAAATCCACCACAACTGTAGGTGGCTCCCTCAATACGATGGCAAGGCGTTGGAGCCCACACCACCATTGAATAAGCCGGCAGGCCGACCACAGTTCGGTCCGGACAAAGCAGCAGCCCAAGCAGAGCACCATACCAACCCATCCGGCCGTCCAAACAAGAATAAAGAAGCTCGGGGGAACACTCGCGACATCCAACAAGACCTGGAGGGTAAAACAGGACACGCAAAATCAACACACAGATCGCGCAGACATGCCCCGGCCAGTAATAACGGTCATCTATTCGGACACAACAGACCCGAGCACGCTCGGTCCGAAAATCGTAAGCGGAGTCCGCCGGAGGTACTTCACAGTGTGGCCCAAGATAGAGGACCCGCACACCCTCTTTGATTCACCAACGAGGTAATGGAGCCCGAATTTTCAGACGGGTTCAAACCCATCAACATCGCATCATACGATGGAACAACAGATCCTGCAGTATGGATTGAGGATTACCTCCTCCATATCCACCTGACTCACGAAGATGACCTTCATGCCATTAAATACCTACCTCTCAAGCTTAAGGGGCCAGCGCGGTACTGGCTAAACGGTTTGCCAGAAAATTCTATTGGCAGCTGTTTAGATTTGGAAGACGCCTTTCGTGACAACTTCCACGGAACATATGTCAGGCCATCAGATGCCGATGACTTAAGTCATATTGTCCAACAGCCCGGCGAGTTAGCCAGGGAACTCTGGACTAGGTTCTTAGTCAAAAAGAACCAAATTGTCGACTGTCCGGACGCGGAAGCCCTTGCGGCCTTCAAATATAGCGTCCGGGACGAATGGCTAGCACGTCACCACGGCCAGGAAGGACCTAAATCCATGACAGCCCTTACCGCTCTAATGACTCACTTTTGTGCGGGAGAAGACAACTGGCTCGCTCGTAAAAGCAACAATGCCAGCGACCCGGGCACTTCTGAAATCCGAGACGGCAACGGCAAGCCACGACTAAACGAACATAACAGTCGCAGCAATAGTGAAAGATTACGCGACACAGCGGTCAACGCCGGATTTCACAATCCGAAAACCGGTCAACGGAAGAAGCCATTTAAGGCAAACCAGGATGGACCATCCGCCCTCGACAGGATATTGGACCGACCTTGTCAAATTCACGGCCACCCTGATAAGCCAGCTAATCACACCAACAGAAACTGTTGGGTCTTTAAGAAGGCATGCAAGCTCAACGCCGAACACAATGGGAGGAGGCCACCAGGCAATAAAGACGACGGAGCAGCTCGCCAGCCGAACACCAGGGGCCAGAAACAGTTTCCCTCCGAAGTTCGACCACTCCCGGAACGGAAGTAGTTCGGCTTCCGTCACCCACCCAATTCACACCACGCATGCATCACTATGCGCTCGAGATACCATGGGCACTGGCGGAAGCACAATACGGGCAACCCTGGAAACACTCCCGTAATGTTTTTTATCTGTTTTACATATTTTTCTTTATTATCTCTTAAAAGTAGGTGACCATCAGGACAACATCTAGTCGGACACTATCGGAGTTCGGACCCGTGCACTCACCTCAGGGGCTACTTTCGTTAAGAAATCCCCTCCCAGAGGACGGGCGGCACAGACGTGCGACAGGAGGTCCAAAATAGCTTTTTGTAGACCGCACTCATTATTTTGAGCCTGTACTATGCCCTTTTCCTCCGTTCCCGACCCCGAGCATGTCAAATAGCCGGGTTGTGGTTCTTCTTTATATATATATATATATATATATATATATATATATATATGAATTTATCACTGGCATATCGCTCCACTCCCAGTAAACTTTCTCCGAGCAAATCTTAAATACTCTTCATACAATGAGTACGGCCGCATCGGTTGTGTTACAAGACGCACCTCGGCATAACTTGCCAGGGGCTCGGTATGGGAACAAATGAGTCGCCAGTAAAAGTCCGAACAGCTCTATAGCGCACTTCGGCGTCGCAAGTTTGGCCTTATATGCATCAGCTCTGAATCATTGTCTTTGGTCAATAGTTGGGTTGCCCGGCTCCTGTGCTTGCTACCCTACATTCCACTCTATCGGCTAGGGTAGTAAAGGGAGAACTACTGCGATTGTGCCCTGGCCTTGACCGGATGAGCGCCTCAGTAGAGAAAGCCGAAAACTGACTGTCATGATGCAGTGAGAGCTGGTCAACCACTTGACGACTTATTCGAATCCTTAGCGATTCTCCATGTTATACGAAGGATCTTTTTCAGATCAAATCATGTAAGGCACAATATTAGGATACGCCGCATACATACCAGGGGCTATGTCATAGCCCCACCATAAAACTCCTATGGCTAAGTGAAAGTGTTAACGCCCTATAGTCCGATTGCCTGGTTCGCCGCATTATCGCCTCCTTCCTGGACCAAGACGTTGGATAAAGAGTGATTCAATGCCTTTCCGAACACCCCCGTATTTCCTACGAGGGGGCTGAAGCCGACGACTGGAAAACTTTCAATTTATATTAAAACGGCCGTACAGGAGGAATACAAGCTCTCGAGCAAAACATAAAACTAGATTAACTATAAAGTTGTCTCTTACAACCCTTGTACACATCACTCGAACATCATGTTTTTCGAGCACTAACCCTCTATCAAGCGGGCGGCCTCCAGAACGTCTTCAAAATAACGCTCCGGTTCCGGACGGTCCTTGCCTTTGGGTGGACTCTTCGTCGCAACGTCGGTGGCCTTCATCTTCCCCCAGAATGTCTTGACACGGGCAAAGGCCATTCGTGCACCTTCAATGCACGCCGACCGCTGCACAACGTCGATATGTGGCACCGCGACAGCAAGCCGCTGCACCAGGCCGAAGTAACTACTCCGAACAGGTTCAGTCGGCCACAATCGGATTATGACGTCCTTCATGGCCGTGCCGGATATCCTATGCAGCTCGGCCCTGATAACCCACAAGTATAGGGGATCAATTGTAGCCTCTTTCGATAAGTAAGAGTGTTGAACCCAACGAGGAGCTAAAGGTAGAACAAATATTCCCTCAAGTTCTATCGAGCACCGATACAACTCTACGCACACTTAACGTTCGCTTTACCTAGAAAAAGTATGAAACTGGAAGTACTTTGTAGGTGTTGTTGGATAGGTTTGCAAGAAAATAAAGAGCACATAAATAAAAACTAGGGGCTGTTTAGATAAAGACACAATAAAGTTAGTATAGCGAGTGTGGAAGAGTTGTGGTAGGAGTTGCGAAATTGTCCCTAAGCAATTGACTACTTTACTAGACCGATAGCAAGTTTTATGTGGGAGAGGCCACTGCTAGCATGTCATCCTGACTTGGAATTCTATGCACTTATGATTGGAACTATTAGCAATCATCCGCAACTACTAACGTTCATTAAGGTAAAACCCAACCATAGCATTAAGATATATGGGTCCCCCTTCAATCCCGTATGCATCAATTTCTATGCTAGGCTGAAGCTTCTGTCACCCTTGCCCTCCAATACATAGTCCTATCAACATACAACTAACCCTATGGTGTGATCCACGCGCGCGCTCATATGATGGGCACCAAAGGACAGCAACATAACCACAAGCAAATTAAATCAATCATAGCAATTCATCAACCATCGATAGGACAACGAAAATCTACTCAGACATCATAGGATGGCAACACATCATTGGATAATAATATGAAGCATAAAGCACCATGTTCAAGTAGAGGGTACAGCGGGTTGCGGGAGAGTGGACCGCTGTAGATAGAGGGGGGAAGGTGATGGAGATGTTGGTGAAGATGGCGGAGGTGTTGGTGTAGATCGTGGTGATGATGATGGCCCCCGGCGGCGTTCCGGCGCCACCGAAAGCGAGGGGGAGAGAGCCCCCCTCCTTCTTCTTCTTCCTTGACCTTCTCCCTAGATGGGAGAAGGCTTTCCCCTCTGGTCCTTGGCCTCCATGGCGTGGGAGGGGCGAGAGCCCCTCCGAGATTGGATATGTCTCTCTGTCTCTCTCTGTTTCTGCCTCTCTGTGCTGCCCTTTCACCGTTTCGTATATATATGGAGATCCGTAACTCCGATTGGACTGAAACCTTCGCCGTGATTTTTTTTACCAAAAATTAGCTTTCTTGCGGTCGAAGAAGGGCATCAACCGCCTTACGGGTGGCCCACGAGGGTCAGGGGCGCGCCCTCTGCCTCGTGGCCACCTCGGGCACTGTCTCGCATTGATTCTTCTTCCGGAATTCTCCAAATATTCCAAAAATATTCTCCGTCCGTTTTTACCCCGTTTGGATTCTGTTTGATATGGATATTCTGCGAAACATAAAACATGCAACAGACAGGAACTGGCACTGGGCACTGGATCAATATGTTAGTCCCAAAAATAGTATTAAAAGTTGCCAAAAAGTATATGGAAGTTGTATAATATTGGCATGGAACAATCAAAAATTATAGATACGACGGAGACGTATCAGCATCCCCAAGCTTAATTCCTGCTCGTCCTCGAGTAGGTAAATGATAAAAAAGATAATTTTTGATGTGGAATGCTACCTAGCATAATCTTGATCATGTATCTAATCATGGCATGAATATTAAGATACGAGTGATTCAAAGCAATAGTCTATCATTTGACATAAAACAATAATACTTCAAGCATACCAACCAAGCAATTATGTCTTATCGAAATAACATAGCCAAAGAAAGCTCATCCCTACAAAATCATAAAGTTTGGCTATGCTCCATCTTCACCACACAAAGCATTCAAATCATGCACAACCCCGATGACAAGCCGAGCAATTGGTTCGTACTTTTTAACGCGCTTCAGCCTTTTCAACCCTCACGCAATACATGAGCGCAAGCCATGGACATAGCACTATAGGTGGAATAGAATATGATGATGGGGGTTATGTGGAGAAGACAAAAAGGGAGAAAGTCTCACATCGACGCGGCTAATCAACGGGCTATGGAGATGCCCATCAATTGATGTCAATGTGAGGAGTAGGGATTGCCATGCAACGGATGCACTAAAGCTATAAGTGTATGAAAGCTCAAACTGGAAACTAAGTGGGTGTGCATCCAACTTGCTTGCTCATGAAGACCTCGGGCATTTGAGGAAGCCCATCATCGGAATATACAAGCCAAGTTCTATAATGAAAATTCCCACTAGTATATGAAAGTGATAACTCAAGAGACTCTCTATATGAAGAACATGGTGCTACTCTGAAGCACAAGTGTGGTAAAAGGATAGTAACATTGCCCCTTCTCTCTTTTTTTCTCATTTTTTTATTTTTTATTTTTTATTTTTTTGTGGGCTTCTTTGGCCTCTTTTTTTATTTGGGCTTCTTTGGCCTCTTTTATTTTTTATAAAGTCCGGAGTCTCATCCCGACTTGTGGGGGAATCATAGTATCCATCATCCTTTCCTCACTGGGGCAATGTTCTAATAATGATGATCATCACACTTTTATTTACTTACAACTCAATATTACAACTCAATACTAGAACAAAGATATGACTCTATATGAATGCCTCCGGCGGTGTACCGGGACGTGCAATGATCTAGCGTAGCAATGACATCAAAAACGGACAAGCCAGGAAAACATCATGCTAGCTATCTTACGATCATGCAAAGCAATATGACAATAAATGCTCAAGTCATGTATATGATGATGATGGAAGTTGCATGGCAATATATCTCGGAATGGCTATGGAAATGTCATGATAGGTAGGTATGGTGGCTGTTTTGAGGAAGATATAATGAGGCTTATGTGTGATAGAGCGTATCATATCACGGGGTTTGGATGCACTTGCAAAGTTTGCACCAACTCTCGAGGTGAGAAAGGGCAATGCACGGTACCGAAGAGGCTAGCAATGATGGAAGGGTGAGAGTGCGTTTAATCCATGGACTCACATTAGTCATAAAGAACTCATATACGTATTGCAAAAGTTTATTAGCCCTCGAAGCAAAGTACTACTACGCATGCCCCTAGGGGGATAGATTGGTAGGAAAAGACCATCGCTCGTCCCCGACCGCCACTCATAAGGAAGACAATCAATAAATACCTCATGCTCCGACTTCGTTACATAACGGTTCACCATACGTGCATGCTACGGGACTTGCAAACCTCAACACAAGTATTTCTCAATTTCACAATTACCCAACTAGAACGACTCTAATATCACCACTTTTATATCGCAAAACTATTGCAAGGAATCAAACATATCATATTCAGTGATCTACAAGTTTTATGTAGGATTTTATGACTAACCATGTGAATGACCAGTTCCTGTCATCTCTCTAAATAGATATAAGTGAAGCAAGAGGGTTTAATTCTTTCTACAAAAGATATGCCCACGATCTAACAAATATAAGTGAAGCAAAAGAGCATTCTACAAATGGCGGTTGTCTATGTAAAGCGAAACAGGCAATCTAAACTTCAAATGATATAAGTGAAGCACATGAAGCATTCTATAAAGCCATACTCAAAAGATTTAAGTGAAGTGCAAAGAGCATTCTATAAATCAACCAAGGACTATCTCATACCAGTATGGTGCATAAAAGAAAAATGAAAACTAAAGCAAAAGACGCTCCAAGATTGCACATATCGCATGAACGAAACGAATCCGAAAACATACCGATACTTGTTGAAGAAAGAGGGGATGCCTTCCGGGGCATCCCCAAGATTAGACGCATGAGTGTCCTTGAATATTTACTTGGGGTGCCTTGGGCATCCCCAAGCTTGAGCTCTTGCCTCTCTTCCTTCTTCTCACATCGAGACCTTCTCGATCATCGAACACTTCATCCACACAAAACTTCAACAGAAAACTCGGTAAGATCCGTTAGTATAATAAAGAAAATCACTACTCTAAGTACTGTTGCAAACCAATTAATATTTTGTTTTTGCATTGTTTCTACAGTAATATAACTTTTTCATGGCTTAATCCACTGATATAAATCGATAGTTTCATCAAAACAAGCAAACTATGCATCAAAAACAGAATCTGTCTAAAACAGAACAGTCTGTAATAATCTGAACATTCACCATACTTCTGATACATGAACAATTCTTCCCAAATTAGGAAAAATAAAAAATTTGTATAGAAAGACAGTGCAAAAAGAATTAGAACCATTTGACGTGCCAGTAAAAAACTGAAAATCATGCACTACAGCCAAAGTTTCTGTCCTGCACCGCACAAACCAACAAGCATTGTAACCATCCTAAAGGCAAACCTTGGCACATTATTTTTATAATACAATGGAATTGTACAAGTGAAGGAAATATGCCCTAGAGGCAATAATAAAGTTATTATTTATTTCCTTATATCATGATAAATGTTTATTATTCATGCTAGAATTGTATTAACCGGAAACATAATACATGTGTGAATACATAGACAAACAGAGTGTCACTAGTATGCCTCTACTTGACTAGCTCGTTGATCAAAGATGGTTATGTTTCCTAGCCATAGACATGAGTTTTCATTTGATTAACGGGATCACATCATTAGGAGAATGATGTGATTGACTTGACCCATTCCATTAGCTTAGCACTCGATCGTTTAGTATGTTGCTATTGCTTTCTTCATGACTTATACATGTTCCTATGACTATGAGATTATGCAACTCCCGTTTACCGGAGGAACACTTTGTGTGCTACCAAACGTCACAACGTAACTGGGTGATTATAAAGGTGCTCTACAGGTGTCTCCAAAGGTACTTGTTGGGTTGGCGTATTTCGAGATAAGGATTTGTCACTCCGATTGTCGGAGAGGTATCTCTGGGCCCACTCAGTAATACACATCACTATAAGCCTTGCAAGCATTGTGACTAATGAGTTAGTTGCGGGATGATGTATTACAGAACGATTAAAGAGACTTGCCGGTAACGAGATTGACCTAGGTATCGAGATACCGACGATCGAATCTCGGGCAAGTAACATACCGATGACAAAGGGAACAACGTATGTTGTTATGCGGTCTGACCGATAAAGATCTTCGTAGAATATGTGGGAACCAATATGAGCATCCAGGTTCCGCTATTGGTTATTGACCGGAGAGGTGTCTCGGTCATGTCTACATAGTTCTCGAACCCGTAGGGTCCGCACGCTTAACGTTACGATGACAGTTATATTATGAGTTTATATGTTTTGATGTACTGAAGGTTGTTCGGAGTCTCGGATGTGATCACGGACATGACGAGGAGTCTCGAAATGGTCGAGAGATAAAGATTGATATATTGGAAGCCTATGTTTGGACATCGGAAGTGTTCCGGGTGAAATCGGGATTTTTCCGGAGTACCGGGAGGTTACCGGAACCCCCCGGTAACTTAATGGGCCTTATTGGGCCTAGGTGGAAGAGAGGAGAGGAGACCAGGGCAGGGCCGCGCGCCCCTTCCCCCCAGTCCGAATAGGACAAGGAGAGGGGGGCGACGCCCCCCCTTCCTTCCTCCCCTCCACCTTTTCCCCCTTCCTCTCCTAGTCCAACATGGAAAGGGGGGGAGTCCTACTCCCGGTAGGAGTAGGACTCCTCCTGACGCGCCTCTCCTCCCTTGGCCGGCGGCCTCCCCCTTGCTCCTTTATATACGGGGGCAGGGGGGCACCTCTCAACACACAATTGATCTATGATCTTTTAGCCGTGTGCGGTGCCCCCCTCCACCATATTACACCTCGATAATATCGTAGCGGTGCTTAGGCGAAGCCTTGCGTCGGTAGAACATCATCATCGTCACCACGCCGTCGTGCTGACGAAACTCTCCCTCAACACTCGACTGGATCGGAGTTCGAGGGACGTCATCGAGCTGAACGTGTGCTGAACTCGGAGGTGCCGTGCGTTCGGTACTTGATCGGTCGGATCGTGAAGACGTACGACTACATCAACCGCGTTGTGTTAAACGCTTCCGCTATCGGTCTACGAGGGTACGTGGACAACACTCTCCCCTCTCGTTGCTATGCATCACCATGATCTTGCGTGTGCGTAGGAAATTTTTTGAAATTACTACGTTCCCCAACAGTTGCATCCGAGCCTGGTTTTATGCGTTGATGTTATGCACGAGTAGAACACAAGTGAGTTGTGGGCAATACAAGTCATACTGCTTACCAGCATGTCACACTTTGGTTCGGCGGTATTGTGAGATGAAGCGGCCCGGACCGACATTACGCGTACGCTTACGCGAGACTGGTTTCACCATTGTGAGCAATCATTGCTTAAAGGTGACCGGCAGGTGTCTGTCTCTCTCACTTTAGTTGAACCGAGTGTGGCTACGCCCGGTCCTTGCGAAGGTTAAAACATCACCAACTTGACAAACTATCGTTGTGGTTTTGATGCGTAGGTAAGAACGGTTCTTGCTAAGCCTGTAGCAGCCACGTAAAACTTGCAACAACAAAGTAGAGGACGTCTAACTTGTTTTTGGAGGGCATGTTGTGATGTGATATGGTCAAGACATGATGCTATATTTTATTGTATGAGATGATCATGTTTTGTAACCGAGTTATCGGCAACTGGCAGGAGCCATATGGTTGTCGCTTTATTGTATGCAATGCAATCGCCATGTAATTGTTTTACTTTATCACTAAGCGGTAGCGATAGTCGTAAAAGCAATAGTTGGCGAGACGACAACGATGCTATGATGGAGATCAAGGTGTCGCGCCGGTGACAATGGTGATCATGACGGTGCTTCGGAGATGGAGATCACAAGCACAAGATGATGATGGCCATATCATATCACTTATATTGATTGCATGTGATGTTTATCTTTTATGCATCTTATCTTGCTTTGATTGACGGTAGCATTATAAGATGATCTCTCACTAAAATTTCAAGATAAAAGTGTTCTCCCTGAGTATGCACCATTGCGAAAGTTCTTCATGCCGAGACACCACGTGATGATCGGGTGTGATAGGCTCTACGTTCAAATACAACGGGTGCAAAACAGTTGCACACGCGGAATACTCAGGTTAAACTTGACGAGCCTAGCATATGCAGATATGGCCTCGGAACACGGAGACCGAAAGGTCGAGCGTGAATCATATAGTAGACATGATCAACATAGTGATGTTCACCATTGAAACTACTCCATCTCACGTGATGATCTGACATGGTTTAGTTGATATGGATCACGTGATCACTTAGAGGATTAGAGGGATGTCTATCTAAGTGGGAGTTCTTAAGTAATATGATTAATTGAACTTGAATTTATCATGAACTTAGTACCTGATAGTATCTTGCTTGTCTATGTTAATTGTAGATAAATGGCCCGTGCTGTTGTTCCGTTGAATTTTAATGCGTTCCTTGAGAAAGCAAAGTTGAAAGATGATGGTAGCACTTACACGGACTGGGTCCGTAACTTGAGGATTATCCTCATTGCTGCACAGAAGAATTACGTCCTGGAAGCACCGCTGGGTGCCAGGCCTGCTGCAAGAGCAACACCAGAAGTTATGAACGTCTGGCAGAGCAAAGCTGATGACTACTCGATAGTTCAGTGTGCCATGCTTTACGGCTTAGAACCGGGTCTTCAACGACGTTTTGAACGTCATGGAGCATATGAGATGTTCCAGGAGTTGAAGTTAATATTTCAAGCAAATGCCCGGATTGAGAGATATGAGGTCTCCAATAAGTTCTACAGCTGCAAGATGGAAGAGAATAGTTCTGTCAGTGAGCATATACTCAAAATGTCTGGGTATAATAATCACTTGATTCAACTGGGAGTTAATCTTCCGGATGATAGCGTCATTGACAGAATTCTTCAATCACTGCCACCAAGCTACAAGAGCTTCGTGATGAACTATAACATGCAAGGGATGAATAAGACAATTCCCGAGCTCTTCGCAATGCTAAAGGCAGCGGAGGTAGAAATCAAAAAGGAGCATCAAGTGTTGATGGTCAATAAGACCACTAGTTTCAAGAAAAAAGGCAAAGGGAAGAAGAAGGGGAACTTCAAGAAGAACATCAAGCAAGTTGCTGTTCAGGAGAAGAAACCCAAGTCTGGACCTAAGCCTGAAACTGAGTGCTTCTACTGCAAGCAGACTGGTCACTGGAAGCGGAACTGCCCCAAGTATTTGGCGGATAAGAAGGATGGCAAGGTTAAGAAAGGTATATGTGATATACATGTTATTGATGTGTACCTTACTAATGCTCGCAGTAGCACCTGGGTATTTGATACTGGTTCTGTTGCTAATATTTGCAACTCGAAACAGGAGCTACAGATTAAGCGAAGATTGGCTAAGGACGAGGTGACGATGCGCGTGGGAAATGGTTCCAAAGTCGATGTGATCGCCGTCGGCACGCTACCTCTACATCTACCTTCGGGATTAGTTTTAGACCTAAATAATTGTTATTTGGTGCCAGCGTTAAGCATGAATATATCTGGATCTTGTTTAATGCGAGACGGTTATTCATTTAAATCAGAGAATAATGGTTGTTCTATTTATATGAGTAATATCTTTTATGGCCATGCACCCTTGAAGAGTGGTCTATTTTTGTTGAATCTCGATAGTAGTGATACACATATTCATAATGTCGAAGCCAAAAGATGCAGAGTTGATAATGATAGTGCAACTTATTTGTGGCACTGCCGTTTAGGTCATATCGGTGTAAAGCGCATGAAGAAACTCCATAATGATGGACTTTTGGAATCACTTGATTATGAATCACTTGGTACTTGCGAACCGTGTCTCATGGGCAAGATGACTAAAACACCGTTCTCCGGTACTATGGAGAGAGCAACTAATTTGTTGGAAATCATACATACAGATGTATGTGGTCCGATGAATATTGAGGCTCGTGGCGGATATCGTTATTTTCTCACCTTCACAGATGGTTTGAGCAGATATGGGTATATCTACTTAATGAAACATAAGTCTGAAACATTTGAAAAGTTCAAAGAATTTCAGAGCGAAGTTGAAAATCATCGTAACAAGAAAATAAAGTTTCTACGATCAGATCGTGGAGTAGAATATTTGAGTTACGAGTTTGGCCTACATTTGAAACAATGCGGAATAGTTTCGCAACTCACGCCACCCGGAACACCACAACGTAATGGTGTGTCCGAACGTCGTAATCGTACTTTACTAGATATGGTGCGATCTATGATGTCTCTTACTGATTTACCGCTATCGTTTTGGGGTTATGCTTTAGAGACGGCTGCATTCACTCTAAATAGGGCACCATCAAAATCCGTTGAAACGACACCTTATGAACTATGGTTTGGCAAGAAACCAAAGTTGTCGTATCTTAAAGTTTGGGGTTGCGATGCTTATGTGAAGAAACTTCAACCTGATAAGCTCGAACCTAAATCGGAGAAATGTGTCTTCATAGGATACCCAAAGGAGACTGTTGGGTACACCTTCTATCACAGATCCGAAGGCAAGACATTCGTTGCTAAGAATGGATCCTTTCTATAGAAGGAGTTTCTCTCGAAAGAAGTGAGTGGGAGGAAAGTAGAACTTGATGAGGTAACTGTACCTGCTCCCTTATTGGAAAGTAGATCATCACAGAAATCAGTTTCTGTGACACCTACACCAATTAGTGAGGAAGTTAATGATAATGATCATGAAACTTCAGATCAAGTTATTACTGAACCTCGTAGGTCAACCAGATTAAGGTCCGCACCAGAGTGGTAAGGTAATCCTGTTCTGGAGGTTATGTTACTAGACCATGACGAACCTACGAACTATGAAGAAGCGATGGTGAGCCCAGATTCCGCAAAATGGCTTGAGGCCATGAAATTCGAGATGGGATCCATGTATGAGAACAAAGTATGGACTTTGGTTGACTTGCCCGATGATCGGCAAGCCATTGAAAATAAATGGATCTTCAAGAAGAAGACTGACGCTGACGGTAATGTTACTGTCTATAAAGTTCGACTTGTTGCGAAAGGTTTTCGACAAGTTCAAGGGATTGACTACGATGAGACCTTCTCACCCGTAGCGATGCTTAAGTCTGTCCGAATCATGTTAGCAATTGCCGCATGTTATGATTATGAAATTTGGCAAATGGATGTCAAAACTGCATTCCTGAATGGATTTCTGGAAGAAGAGTTGTATATGATGCAACCGGAAGGTTTTGTCGATCCAAAGGGAGCTAACAAAGTGTGCAAGCTCCAGCGATCCATTTATGGACTGGTGCAAGCCTCTCGGAGTTGGAATAAATGCTTTGATAGTGTGATCAAAGCATTTGGTTTTATACAGACTTTTGGAGAAGCCTGTATTTACAAGAAAGTGAGTGGGAGCTCCGTAGCATTTCTGATATTATATGTGGATGACATATTGCTAATTGGAAATGATATAGAATTTCTGGATAGCATAAAGGGATACTTGAATAAGAGTTTTTCAATGAAAGACCTCGGTGAAGCTGCATATATATTAGGCATCAAGATCTATAGAGATAGATCAAGACGCTTAATTGGACTTTCACAAAGCACATACCTTGATAAAGTTTTGAAGAAGTTCAAAATGGATCAAGCAAAGAAAGGGTTCTTGCCTGTACTACAAGGTGTGAGATTGAGTAAGACTCAATGCCCGACCACTGTAGAAGATAGAGAGAAGATGAAAGATGTTCCCTATGCTTCAGCCATAGGCTCTATCATGTATGCAATGCTGTGTACCAGACATGATGTGTGCCTTGCTATAAGTTTAGCAGGGAGGTACCAAAGTAATCCAGGAGTGGATCACTGGACAGCGGTCAAGAACATCCTGAAATACCTGAAAAGGACTAAGGATATGTTTCTCGTTTATGGAGGTGACAAAGAGCTCATCGTAAATGGTTACGTTGATGCAAGCTTTGACACTGATCCGGACGATTCTAAATCGCAAACCGGATACGTATTTACATTGAACGGTGGAGCTGTCAGTTGGTGCAGTTCTAAGCAAAGTGTCGTGGCGGGATCTACGTGTGAAGCGGAGTACATAGATGCTTCGGAAGCAGCAAATGAAGGAGTCTGGATGAAGGAGTTCATATCCGATCTAGGTGCCATACCTAGTGCATCGGGACCAATGAAAATCTTTTGTGACAATACTGGTGCAATTGCCTTAGCAAAGGAATCCAGATTTCACAAGAGAACCAAGCACATCAAAAGACGCTTCAATTCCATTCGAGATTTAGTCCAGGTGGGAGACATAGAAATTTGCAAGATACATACGGATCTGAATGTTGGAGACCCGTTGACTAAGCCTCTTCCACGAGCAAAACATGATCAGCACCAAGACTCCATGGGTGTAAGAATCATTACTGTGTAATCTAGATTATTGACTCTAGTGCAAGTGGGAGACTGAAGGAAATATGCCCTAGAGGCAATAATAAAGTTATTATTTATTTCCTTATATCATGATAAATGTTTATTATTCATGCTAGAATTGTATTAACCGGAAACATAATACATGTGTGAATACATAGACAAACAGAGTGTCACTAGTATGCCTCTACTTGACTAGCTCGTTGATCAAAGATGGTTATGTTTCCTAGCCATAGACATGAGTTGTCATTTGATTAACGGGATCACATCATTAGGAGAATGATGTGATTGACTTGACCCATTCCGTTAGCTTAGCACTCGATCGTTTAGTATGTTGCTATTGCTTTCTTCATGGCTTATACATGTTCCTATGACTATGAGATTATGCAACTCCCGTTTACCGGAGGAACACTTTGTGTGCTACCAAACGTCACAACGTAACTGGGTGATTATAAAGGTGCTCTACAGGTGTCTCCAAAGGTACTTGTTGGGTTGGCGTATTTTGAGATAAGGATTTGTCACTCCGATTGTCGGAGAGGTATCTCTGGGCCCACTCAGTAATACACATCACTATAAGCCTTGCAAGCATTGTGACTAATGAGTTAGTTGCGGGATGATGTATTACGGAACGAGTAAAGAGACTTGCCGGTAACGAGATTGAACTAGGTATCGAGATACCGACGATCGAATCTCAGGCAAGTAACATACCGATGACAAAGGGAACAACGTATGTTGTTATGCGGTCTGACCGATAAAGATCTTCGTAGAATATGTGGGAACCAATATGAGCATCCAGGTTCCGCTATTGGTTATTGACCGGAGAGGTGTCTCGGTCATGTCTACATAGTTCTCGAACCCGTAGGGTCCGCACGCTTAACGTTACGATTCACAAAGTTTCCGTGAGCATGAGCAAAGTTCAAGGCTAGCTCCCACTTCAACAATGCTTGTCTTTCTCACTTTCGCTTTTCTTTTTGAAAAGTTTTTAGGTTCCCCTCTTTATTTTTTTGTTTTTAACTATATAAAAGCACTCAACGGAAATAAATGACTCTCTAAAACTTCCGGGTTGTCTCCCTGGCAGCGCTTTCTTTAAAGCCATTAAGCTAGGCATAAAGTGCTCAGAATAATGGATCCACCCGGATCCCAAGGTATATCAAAGCCAATTTGAATTAGCAATGATTTGTGATTTAGTAGTGAGCACAAAGTAAAATATATCAAGCAATGACGAAGTCTAACTCTCTTCCTATGCATCAGCATGTCATAAAAGAACAATTCATGCACACATAGTAAAGGCCAATGCATAGTATAAGCAGTTTCTTGCAATTTTATCGTGTTGGAAACATAGAGATGTGGAGATATAGTTCCTCTCTCATAATAATTGCAAGTAGGAGCAGCAAGCACATGCATATTATATTCATCACAATCATCATGTGCAACGGTAAAAGGCAACCCATCAATATAATCCTTAATAAGAGCAAACTTCTCCGATATAATGTAGTTTGGAGAATCCAGAAAGATAATAGGACTATCATGTGTGGGTGCAATAGCAACAATTTCATGTTTAACATAAGGAACTATAGCAAGTTCATCTCCATAAGCATAATTCATATTGGCATGTTGGCCACAAGCATAGCAAGCATCATCAAAAAGGGATATTTCAAGAGAATCAATGGGATCATAATAGTCATCATAGCAATCATCCTTCGGTAAGCACGAAGGGAAATTAAACAATGTATGAGTTGAAGAGTTACTCTCATTAGAAGGTGGGCACGGGTAGCTAATCCGCTCTTCCTCCTTTTGTTCTTTGCTCTCCTCATCATCTTTTTCATCCAATGAGCTCACAGTTTCATCAATTTCTTCTTCCATAGGCTCCTGCAAAATATTAGTCTCTTCTTGGACAGCGGAGGAGTCCTCAATATATGGTTTAACATAGGCATTAGAAGCATAATTATCATAACAATACTTAAGTATGGCAAAATTTTCAGATTTGTAAAGAGTAGCACCATACTTTTCAATCAAAGAAGCAATTTCATAAGCACCCTTAAAAGCAACAAGTTCTTCAATTTGTTGAACATCATAGTAATTATAAACACCCTTAGCATACGAAGATACGATTCCATTATCACTAAACTCACATTGATAGGGAAGGTGTTTCTTAGGGTTTTCAGAACAACTAGTAAAATCATATATTTCACATAAATTCCAAGCATAGCATTGCAAACGATGAATTTGACCCAGTAAAAGTTTCCCTTTTTCAGATATACAGTGTCGCACATAACAAGCATGCTCATCTAAAGATTTGCCCTCAACTAAGCTAGTTGGGGTTTCAGCACGAGCACATAGGGATCGAAGATGATCCAAGTAAAAAGCTTCAGGAGTGTGATAGATTTTGAGTGGTTCTTCAACCATTGGTTCAGTAGGTACAACTAATTTTTTTGGTATTTTGCGTTTCCTACCCATAACTAAAGATAGAAAACAACTAAGAACAGCAAATAAAAATTACTTAGTGATAAAGCAAACAAGCACACACGAGAATATTCACCCCACGCTATGACTCCCCGGCAACGGCGCCAGAAAAAGGCTTTGATAACCCACAAGTATAGGGGATCAATTGTAGCCTCTTTCGATAAGTAAGAGTGTCGAACCCAACGAGGAGCTAAAGGTAGAACAAATATTCCCTCAAGTTCTATCGACCACCGGTACAACTCTATGCACACTTAACGTTCGCTTTACCTAGAACAAGTATGAAACTGGAAGTACTTTGTAGGTGTTGTTGGATAGGTTTGCAAGAAAATAAAGAGCACGTAAATAAAAACTAGGGGCTGTTTAGATAAAGACACAATAAAGTTAGTATAGCGAGTGTGGAAGAGTGGTGGTAGGAGTTGCGAAATTGTCCCTAAGAAATTGACTACTTTACTAGACCGATAGCAAGTTTTACGTGGGAGAGGCCACTGCTAGCATGTCATCCCTGACTTGGAATTCTATGCACTTATGATTGGAACTATTAGCAAGCATCTGCAACTACTAACGTTCATTAAGGTAAAACCCAACCATAGCATTAAGATATATTGGTCCCCCTTCAATCCCGTATGCATCAATTTCTATGCTAGGCTGAAGCTTCTGTCACCCTTGCCCTCCAATACATAGTCCTATCAACATACAACTAACCCTATGGTGTGATCCACGCGCGCGCTCATATGATGGGCACCAAAGGACAGCAACATAACCACAAGCAAATTAAATCAATCATAGCAATTCATCAACCATCGATAGGACGACGAAAATCTACTCAGACATCATAGGATGGCAACACATCATTGGATAATAATATGAAGCATAAAGCACCATGTTCAAGTAGAGGGTACAGCGGGTTGCGGGAGAGTGGACCGCTGTAGATAGAGGGGGGAAGGTGATGGAGATGTTGGTGAAGATGGCGGAGGTGTTGGTGTAGATCGTGGTGATGATGATGGCCCCCGGCGGCGTTCCGGCGCCACCGGAAGCGAGGGGGAGAGAGCCCCCCTCCTTCTTCTTCTTCCTTGACCTTCTCCCTAGATGGGAGAAGGGTTTCCCCTCTAGTCCTTGGCCTCCATGGCGTGGGAGGGGCGAGAGCCCCTCCGAGATTGGATATGTCTCTTTGTCTCTCTCTGTTTCTGCCTCTCTGTGCTGCCCTTTCACCGTTTCGTATATATATGGAGATCCGTAACTCCGATTGGACTGAAACCTTCGCCGTGATTTTTTTTACCAAAAATTAGCTTTCTTGCGGCCGAAGAAGGGCATCAACCGCCTTACGGGTGGCCCACGAGGGTCAGGGGCGCGCCCAGGGGGGCAGGCGCGCCCCCTGCCTCGTGGCCACCTCAGGCACTGTCTTGCGTTGATTCTTCTTCCGGAATTCTCCAAATATTCCAAAAATATTCTCCGTCCGTTTTTATCCCGTTTGGATTCCGTTTGATATGGATATTCTGCGAAACATAAAACATGCAATAGACAGGAACTGGCACTGGGCACTGGATCAATATGTTAGTCCCAAAAATAGTATAAAAGTTGCCAAAAAGTATATGGAAGTTGTATAATATTGGCATGGAACAATCAAAAATTATAGATACGACGGAGACGTATCAGGCCCACTGGGACATCTGTTCATAAAGCAACAGCGGGCGCTTCGACGCAGCAAATTGTGACAAAAAAAGCTTCTCCGTTGCATACCCCTCTTGCGCCTGATAAAACTGCGCCACATCGGAAGAACTCTTCAACAAATCTAAAAAATTGTCCGGAGAACTCCATACTTGGTTAAGCTGAGCATAGTTCGGATCGCCGAACCTAGCCTGTAGCAAAAAGGGCTTGCCAGCCACAATTTCCCCAGCTTGCCGGATCTCCTCACGGGCTGCTCTGGATTCAGACCGAGCTTCTCTAGCCTCTCGCAAGGCCTTGTCAAGTTCAGCCGCTTTGGCTTCATTTTCCTTCTCAAGAAGTTTATAGCGGCTAGCCGCATTTTCTAACTCGCGCGCCATGGTGGATATCGTCTCCTTGTCTTGACGCCACGCGGCTTGTTCGGCCTTCAATTCAGCCGATGCCTTTTCGGCAGCCGCATTACTAAACCGGGCCTGCTCCTTGGCCTGGGCTAGCTCCGCCCGAAGGGCTTCCACGACAGCAACACCATCTGCATTCATGCACATTTCATACCAAACTCTTTTCAGAGTCAGGCTTAAATTATAAGAACATTGGTGTAAGAAATACTCGAAATATATACCTTGCGAGTCGTCAAGACGCCTGTTGATCAAAGCAATGTCATCCTCCGCAATATCCAGCTTTCGCTGCAGTTCGGTCACCTCCGAATTTTGGGCAGTGGTGGGAGGGGAGATAGCCTGCATCCCAAATTAAACATAGGTTAGCACCTGAAAATATCTTTTCGATCCTCCGATCGCCTCCTTCGGAAGGCGATCCGAGTCTCAGGGGCTACTGCATACACAACAGGTGCATTCTGTCAATATTATCCAATTGACAACATTACGTCACAAACCTCAAAACCCCTTAGAAGGCTCGTAAAGGCCTCGTTTAACCCGCTCTTCACGGATAAAACCTTTTCGACCACCGTACTCATTAAGGCACGGTGCTCCTTTGAAACGGACGCTCGTCGCAGCATGTCTGTCAGCGTCTCCGGCACTCCTGGGTCTTCGGACACCGCTGCCGGAGCACAATATACCTTTGAAGGAATTCGCTCCCATCTCCAGCATTGTCTCTGGCTGTAAACCGGACAGTTTGGGGCCGTCATTCTTGATCCCCGAACCCTGTGTGACAGAGGCGCCACCTTCAGGTACCTCCTTCCTTGTTTCCTGTGCTACCTGCTGGTTGGGCGGAGCCCTCTGGGACGACACCTCGAGATTATCCGCCCTGTTGGGCGAAGAGGCAGGAGAAGGCATGTCACTCTCCATCATCTCCGGAAGAAGGTCTCCCGAGGAGGAGGACGATTGAGAAACACCAGGTGTTAACCTACGAGGATGCACGCATGTCGGCGGATTATTTCAGTAATAAGGAAAAGAATGAGGTACGGTTAAAGTGCCCTGATTCACTTACAGTCTGGCCAGAGGTTCGTCCTCATCATCAAGCTCTACGACGGCATCGCCTACCCGGCCCAAGCCGCCCGACGATGGCAACTTCCCTTTCTTGGAAGGTTTCTCCTCTTAACCTCCAGAAGCAGCCCTCTTCTTACCATGAAGTGCTCCCTCCACACCTTTGCCCCTGGGCAAAAGGGTTTCGGTTTCCCTGAACATAGAGCCTAAATCGCCCTCAGGATGGGCATCGCCTCTGGGCTCCCTGCTCTCACCCCCCTCTGCAGACACCAAGTACGGTGTCGGAGTCAACATCCGCGTCAGTAGGGCGGACGCATGGTCTTTGGGAAGGGGCGTCGGACACCAGATTAGCACCGCTTTCTTTATCCAGTCCTGTATAAGGACGAGTTGCCTAGTGTCTTGTCAAGGGATGCTTGGATGAAAGGTGTACGATGATTGAATACTTACCGGAGTGTCCGGATGATTGCAGTCGAGGCCGACGTCTTCAGTGGTGTCCGGCCATTGCTCTCGCTCCCAGAAATATAATTTCCACATTCCTTCATGCGTAGCACCGAAGAAGTGCTGAAGAGTCCGCCGCCCTTCTGGATTGAACTCCCACATACAGAGCGGCTGCCGTTGACACAGTAGGATCCGGCGGACCAGCATTACTTGAACGACGTTCACAAGATCGATGCCCTTCTCAGTAAGGCTTCGGATGCGGTCTTGCAGAGTCTGCACCTCATTAACGGATCCCCAGTCCGATCCCTTGTTGATCCATGAAGCAAGCTGAGTTGGAGGGCCGGGTCGGAACGCAGGCGTAGCCACCCATTTGGAGCCCCGCGGCTCGTTGACATAAAACCACCCCCGCTGCCATAATTCGGAAGACTCGGCGAAGGATCCCTCAAACCAAACCGCGCTGGCAAGCTTGCTTATTACAACGCTACCACACTCCGCCTGCTCCTCCTCCATCACCCGCGGTCTCACATCGAAGGTCTTGAGACACAGGCCAAAGTGCGGAGGAGTCCGGAGAAAGGCCTCACACGTGACGATGAATGCCGAGATGAGGAGAAAAGAGTCCGGGGCCAGATCATGAAAATCTAGCCCATAGTAGAACATGAGCCCCCGGACGAAGGGGTTAAGCGCGAACCCTAACCCATGGAGGAAGTGAGACACAAATACTACCCTCTCGCCGGACTTGGGGGTGGGAATAATCTGCCCCTCGGCAGGAAGCTGATGAAGGATTTCTAGGGTCAGGTACCTCGCTACACGGAGCTTCGTAATGTCCTCCTCCATGACGGAAGAGGCCACCCACCGGCCGGAACGGCTGGACCTGGACATGATTGGGGCTGGTGGTGATTGGAACTCGAGGAGGCTGGGGTTGAGAAAGAAGCAAGCACAGAATAGAAAGATACATCTGGGTCCCTATATAAAGGCCCTGAATATCAAACGTCCCCTCCTGGGTCTTAAAACTTACCTATTCTCAAAGAATTGTGCCCAGGGGACGGTTGGGTTACCCATACCTACATTATTGAAAATCCCGTGAATAAGGGGACACGATCTCTGCTCTAACAAGACGTGCCGATAAAACCGCCTCCCGAGGCGTGGGACAACAGGCTAGCCAACGGTTGGAAATAATAACCGGGCAGGCGTGATACAATAGTTGTCAGCAGATTGGACTCGTGGAGTATTGTATTTTCTGCAATTATATACACAGGACTGGATACGATCGACATATCCAAAGGCTATCTTAGGAGTTCGGAAGAAGGGAACCCGCCTTGCAATGCCGAAGACAATCTGCGCGCCGGACTCCTCGTCATTGAAGCCAGGTTCAGGGGCTACTGAGGGAGTCCTGGACTAAGGGGTCCTCGGGCGTCCGGTCTCTTATCTGTTGGGCCAGACTGATGGGCTGTGAAGATACGAAGGCCGAAGACAATGCCCGTTTATCGTTCCTGTGTCATGTTGCAGCATCGACGTTTTATGTAGGCACGTAGGAATAACTTAGCTTGATGTGCTCGAAGTAGTTTCCACCTCGTGAGGCGCGCATTTCCCAGTACCTGGCGAGGCCTCCTTGGCTTGGGAGGCGCCTAGAACTGCAAAAATTCGTTAGGAAACTCTTATTCTTTCGATCCTCGGTCGCAGGTGTAGCCGGCCACGACCCAGCGCTTCGCATCACGGTACCCGAGGGGCACGGATTGAGAGAGGTGCGCCAGCTTGCGAGCTCGAGCGCGGGTGCCTCGTGAAGAACAGGAAAAACGCTCACGAGGACCTGTCCAGCCCCCTCGCGAGGCACGCAAGGGAGAGTACGGGTCAAAATGAGGAACCGAGGGTAGAAAAGAAGGCAAAAGGAGATGGAACCAAGCCGGCAAAGAACTCTAGAAAGCAAATTTTCATTAAAGAGGGGCAAGCCAACTGTGGAAAGCAAATGAAAAAGCCGCGCCCGGCACCTAGTCTAGTCTTCTCACCAGCGCGGAGCTAAGTGCTGCCACTAGGACATGGGAGGGAGCCCCCGAGGCCCGACGGCGGCACTCCTGAGACTCCGGGGTGTGTACAGCCCCACTCATTATTATGTGAGAGTGTCACGAGCGGAGACCTTCACAGGCACTGGGCCTTACTTCACAGGCGCCGAGCCTTGCTTCATGGGTAGAACTTCCGGAGGTGCTGGATGTTCCAGGCGTTCTGGATGGGGACCCCATCCTGCGTCTCCAAGTGTGCGGCGCCAGGCCTGGAGACGTGGGCGACCCTAAACGGGCCCTCCCGAGGGAGTCCTGGACTAAGGGGTCCTCGGGCGTCCGGTCTGTTATCTGTTGGGCTGGACTGATGGGCTGTGAAGATACGAAGGCCGAAGACAATGCCCGTGTCCGGATTGGACTGTACTTGGCGTGGAAGGCAAGCTAGGTGACCGATTATGAAGATTTCCTCCTATGTAACCGACTCCATGTAACCCTAGATCTCCCCGGTGTCTATATAAACCGGAGAGCATAGTCCGGATAGGACAGATTCATTACCATATACTCGTAGGCTAGACTTCTAGGGTTTAGCCATTACGATCTCGTGGTAGATCAACTCTTGTAACACTCATATTCATCAAGATCAATCAAGCAGGAAGTAGGGTATTAGCTCCATAGAGAGGGCCCGAACCTGGGTAAACATTGTGTCCCCCGTCTCCTGTTACCATCGATCCTAGACGCACAGTTCGGGACCCCCTACCCGAGATCCGCCGGTTTTGACACCGACACCTCCCACATGGGTGAAAGCTTATGCAGCCCTTCCTTGGAGAGCATCCACCTTAGGACGAGGTCACCCACCTCGAGCGTCCTGGAGTGGATGCTGCGGCAGTGATACCGCCGCAGCGCGTGCTGGTATCTTGCCGCTCGTAGCATGGCTTCGCGGCGGCGTTCCTCCCCCAGCACATGGTCCGTCCCCAGCATGGCCTCCTGCTGCGTCTCATCAAACGCTAGGACCCGCGCGGAGCGATGCTTGACCTCGTGAGGGAGAACCGCTTCTGCTCTGTAGACGAGGAAGAACGGGGTCTCGCCTGTTGGCTTGGTGGCGGTGGTGTGGATGGACCATAGCACGGACTAGATCTCGTCGTGCCAGCCCCTGCCGCAGGCCTCGAGCTTCTTATTGAAGGTCCTGGTCTTGAGGCCTCTCAAGACCTTCGCGTTGGCGCATTCGGCCTGGCCATTGCTCCTGGGGTGTGCCACCGAAGCGTAGTAGATCTGCGTTCCAAGGTTAGCGCAATATGTCTTGAAGAGATTGCTAGTGAACTGTGAGTCGTTGTCGGTGATGATGCGATTAGGGACCCCGAACCAGCTCACGAGACCCTTGATGAACTTGACCGCAGGCTCGGCCGGGATGGCGCGGACAGCTTATACCTCCGCCCACTTGGTGAACTTGTCGATGGCGACGTAGAGGTAGCGGTAGCCCCCAGGCGCTCGGGGAACGAGCCTAGGATATCGAGTCCCCAGACTACTAATGGCCACGAGAGCGGGATGGTCTGGAGGCCCTGAGCCGGCTGATGGATCTGCTTGGCCTGGAATTGGCAGGCCTTGCAGGACTTCACAGCTCAGTCGCGTCGTTGAGCATCGTAGGCCAGTAGAACCCGCTGCGGAATGCCTTGCTGACGAGGGTTCGTGACGATGAGTGGTGCCCGCAGTCTCCGCCATGAATGTTAGCTAACAAGTCTTTCCCCTGTTCCGTGGAGATACATCGCAGAGAAAGGTCATTCGGCCGCTTCCTGTATAACTCACCGTCCTGGATGCAGTACGCCGTGGCCTACCGGGCCACACGCTCCACGTCCTCCTCATTCTCCGGCAGCATCCCTTGCGTCAGGTATTCCCTAAACTCCTTGGTCCAACACCCTTCCTGAGGCTCAAGCACCAAAAGTAGGCGCGCTCCCGAGGTCGGGCCGCAGGCCGGGGCTCCCGAAGCTGGTGGCTGGGGGAGCTCCTCCCGAGGCGGCGCCGGCCTCGAAAGCGGAGGTGCTGCCGACGGCTTGAAGAGCCGCTCCTCGAAGACGCCTGGTTCTTGGGGTAGTCGCTTGGATGCCCTTTTGGCGATGTCATCAGCCTCCTTGTTGGTGCCACGGGGCACGTGCTGCAATTCTAGACCCAGGAAATGCTTTTCCATTTTGCGTACCTCTGCGAGGTACGCCTCCATGTGCTCGTCCCTTGGCTCGTACACCTTGTTGGAGAAGTTGACGAGGAGCTGCGAGTCGCCCCTGATGGTGAGGCGCTTCACCCCCAGGGCCATCGCAGCCTTAAGGCCAGCGATGAGGCCTTCGTACTCTGCGATGTTGTTGGAGACCTTCTCTCCATGCTGGAAGCAGAGCTGCACAACGTAGTAGAGCTTGTCCTAAGTAGGCGAGATGAGCACTGCTCCAGCTCCCGCGCCATGGCGCGCGAACGCGCCATCAAAATACATGACCCAGCCATCTGGTGCTTCACTTCCCGGCGAGAGGGATTGATCCTCGCCTGCTTCAAACCCCGGAGCGTCGGTCCATTCTACCACAAAGTCGGCGAGCGTGGCTCCCTTGATGACCCTGGTTGTGCTGAACTCCAACTGGAATGCTTGCAGCTCGATGTTCCATTCGGCGACTCTTCCAGCAGTGTTGGGGCTCCTGAACACCCTTTCCAGTGGGTAGGCCGAGACGACCTTGACTGGGTGAGCTTGAAAGTAGTGCTGTAGCTTACGCGAAGCTACCAAGAGCGCGAGCAAGAGCTTCTGAGGCATGGGGTACCGTGCCCTTGCATCCCGCAGAACCGTGCTGACGAAATACACTAGGTGCTCGACGAGGGCGGGCACGTCGAGGGGGCCTACATCCGTCGGAGGTTGAGGCGCCCCCTGAGGCGATGGAACCCCCGAAGTCTGGTCGCTCATTGGGGCCTCTGCAGGCGCGAGGGCACCGTCTTGCGGAGCTTGGTTGTCCGTTGGCGTCGCCGCAACCCTTGCGGTGCCCTCTGGGTCTTGTATCACCCCAGCTGGGGGCGCGGCTCGGCGTGACGCATCCTTGGCCTGGCCCTCTTCCCGGACCGCCACCAGAGCTGCGCTGGCAGAGTAAGGAGTGGCGGCAAGGTAGAGCACCAGGGGCTCAAGAGGGCGGGGCGCCACCATCACCGGAGGGCTGGTTAGGTATCTCTTGAGGTCTTGAAACGCTTGGTCAGCCTCCGGGGTCCACTCAAATGGGCCCTTCTTCTTCATCAGCTTGAAGAATGGTAGGGCACGCTCTCCCAACTTGGAGATGAAGCGCCCTAGTAAGTCACACAGCCGGCAAGCTTCTGCATTTCCTTGAGGGTTTGCGGTGGGCTCATGTCGTCGATCGCCTTGACCTTCTCCGGGTTGGCCTCGATCCCCCCCGTGGGACACGAGGAAGCCCAACAGCTTGCCTGAGGGGACACCAAACACGCACTTCTCTGGGTTGAGCCGCAAGTTCACCTGGCGTAGGCTCGTGAAGGTCTCCTCTAGGTCCTGAATCAAAGTTCTCGCCTCCCGAGACTTTACCACAATGTCGTCGACGTAGGCCTCAGCGTTCCCCTCGAGCTGCTGACCCAGGGTGATGTGCATCAGCCGTTGGAAGGTCGCACCTGTGTTGCGCAGCCCGAACGGCATGCAAGTGTAGCAGTACATCCCGCATGGGGTTAGGAAGGCCGTCTTCTCCACATCCTCTACCGCCATCTTGATCTGATGATAGCCTGAGAACGCATCCAGGAAGCATAGCAAGTTGCACTCGGCGGTGGAGTCGACGATCTGGTCGATGCGTGGAAGCGGGAACGGATCTTGGGGACATGCCTTGTTGAGGTTGGTGAAGTCGACACACATGCGCTCCTTCCCGCCTTTCTTTGGCACGATGACGGGGTTCGCCAGCCACTCGGGGTACCGAACCTCGCGGATGACACCTGCTGCCTCCAGCTCGCTGGTTTTCTGGACGATAAAGGACTGCTTCTCCGTGGACTGTCGCCGCGCCTTCTGCTTCATAGGGCGCACATTGGGGCACATCCTTAAGTGATGCTCGATCACCCCTCTCGGGACCCCTACCAGCTGCTTGGGTTCCCAGGCGAATACCTCCTTGTTCGCGCGCAAGAACTTCACCAATGCCTCCTCTTGATCTGGGTCGAGGTTGGCACCTATGGTGAAGGTAGCTCTGGAGGACCCATCTTCCTCGACCGGCACCTTATTGGTTTCTGCCCGATCTTGAGTGAACAACTGCTTCTTCTTGGCTAGTGCGGCCTCCTTGTATCCGGCGGCGACCTCGTCGGCCGGCCGCGCTGCCGCGGCGGTCTTGAGGGCAAGCTTGAGCGCTACCAGAGCTTCCTTGGTATCTCCAACTACGGTGAGGACGCCCTTGCTCCCGGGCATCTTCATGAGGTTGTAGGCTAGATGGGTTGCCGCCATAAACTGAGCCAGAGCCGGGTACCCAAGGATGGCGTTCTACGGGAGGCCAATACGGGCGATGTCGAAGTCGATCAGCTCAGTGCGATAGTTGTCGCGGGTGAAGAAGGTCACGGGAAGAAGGATCTGCCCCAGGGGGCTGGAGGAGCCACCGCCGACCCCGGAGAAGGGCTTGCTGGGGCGGAGCCGCTCGAGCAGTACGTGGAGGAGGCTAAAAGCCTCCACAGAGAGCACATTGAGGCCGGCGCCGCCGTCGATGAGGGTCTTGGTGACGGCTAGCTGCAGATGGTGGGCGTGCAAAGCATCAGGAGCACGCCCGAGCCGACGGTGGTGACAGGGTGATCCCCCTCCTTCGAAGGTCAAGTCGGCCTTGGGCGCCGCCCAACCCGGGGGAGCCCCCTGCCACGCGGAGGCGGCACCAATCTGGCGAAAGAACGGCTTGGTGTGGCGGCCCGAGGGTGGCGCTTGCGAGCCGCCGAGGAGGGCCGCAACGGCGGGGGGCACCGGTGCCGCGAAGCACGCAGCGAAGAGGCTGCGCAGCTCCTCCCAAGATGTCACCGTGGATCCTGGGAGGTTGAGCAGCCAAGCGTGTGGCGCACCAGCGAGGGCCACGGGAAGCCAGTTGGCCATGACCTTGTCGTCGCCCCCGGCCTTCAGGACGGCCTCTTCATACGCCAGCAGGAAGGCCGACGGGTCTGCCGCGCCGTCGTAGCGCGGCGGCATCTCTGGCTTGAACTTGGGTGGCCACTGCACCAGCCGCAAGGCGGGGGCTAAGGCTTTGAGCCCCCTGGCCCCGCCATGGGCATCCGCTGTCGCAGCCGGAAGAGCAACGCCGGCCATGGGGGCAAGGTGCTGCAGTGACGGAGCGTGGATAGATGGAAGGAAAGCTTCGCCGCACCCCTACCTGGCGCGCCAAATGTCGGATTTCGGGTTCCGGCAAAACCCTTGAGGTTTGAACACTGGGGTGCGCACGAAGATCTCTCCTCCCCCTAGCTCACGCCCTCACCGTGATCTCAAAGCTAACCGCGTCCAACTCACGGAACAAGAGACACAAGGTTTATACTGGTTCGGGCCACCGATGTGGTGTAATACCCTACTCCAGTGTGGTGTGGTGGATTCCCTCTTGGGCTGAGGATGAACAGTTACAAGGGAAGAACAACCTCCTGAGGAGAGGTGCTCTTGTGCTTGGCAAGCTTGTGAGGTGGCTGGTGGTCTGAATCCTCTGTCCTTGCTAAGGTGGTGGCTAGTCCTATTTATAGAGGCCCCGGTCCTCTTCGCGAATATTGAGTAGGAAGGGATGCCACAACGGCCAAATTTGAAGGGAGACAACTAGTACAAGTTATCCTGACTAAAGGTGGTCTTCGCCTGCCAAAGGCTCTGGTGGTGACGCCGTCTTGGGCTCCACGGTGACCTCCGTCCTGCCGTCCTGCTGGTATTGGTCTCGTTGCATCGATATGGAAACCTTTGCCCGATGCCTCGGGACTCCTCGCCTGCGCTTGCCTCTTTAGCACCAAAGAGGAAACGAGGACACTGCGCGCACTGGCGCCCGCCTAGCCCCGGTCGTCATGGCTTATGTCACGGGAACCTTGCGAGGTGCCCCTGGCCTTGATCTCTCCGCCCCTCGCGAGCCAACCTGGTCAGGCCGCCCCCGAGGAGGTATTGTGTCGTCCGCCTCGCGAAGCTTGGCCCCTCGCGAGGGTCTTGAGTGTTTACTGGTGAAGATGGGCCGTACAGGGCCGTGGGTGGAGCCACGCCGTGGGCCGCAGGAAGGCAAGTCTGGGGACCCTCGTTCCCAGTACGCCGACACTAACGGATGGGTCTTGTCCGTCACATCATTCTCTAATGATGTGATCCCGTTCATCAAATGACAACACATGTCTATGGTTAGGAAACCTAACCATCTTTGATTAATGAGCTAGTCAATTAGAGGCATACCAGGGACACTCTGTTTGTCTATGTATTCACACATGTACTAAGTTTCCGGTTAATACAATTCTAGCATGAATAATAAACATTTATCATGATATAAGGAAATATAAATAACAACTTTATTATTGCCTCTAGGGCATATTTCCTTCAGTCGCCCACTTGCACTAGAGTCACCTCCATAAATGAGAAACATATCCTTAGTCCTTTTCAGGTATTTCAGGATGTTCTTGACCGCTCTCCAGTGATCCACTCCTGGATTACTTTGGTACCTCCCTGCTAGACTAATAGCAAGGCACACATCAGGTCTAGTACACAGCATTGCATACATGATAGAACCTATGGCTGAGGCATAGGGAATGACTTTCATTTTCTCTCTATCTTCTACAGTGGTCGTGCATTGAGTCTGACTCAACTTCACACCTTGTAACACAGGCCAGAACCCTTTCTTTGACTGATCCATTTTGAACTTCTTCAAAACTTTATCAAGGTATGTGCTCTGTGAAAGTCCAATTAAGCGTCTTGATCTATCTCTATAGATCTTGATGCCCAATATATAAGCAGCTTCACCGAGGTCTTTCATTGATTTTTTATTCAAGTATCCTTTTATGCTATCCAGAAATTCTATATCAGAAATGCTACAGAGCTCCCACTCACTTTCTTGTAAATACAGGCTTCTCCAAAAGTCTGTATAAAACCATATGCTTTGATCACACTATCAAAGCGTATATTCCAACTCCGAGAGGCTTGCACCAATCCATAAATGGATCGCTGGAGCTTGCACACTTTGTTAGCACCTTTAGGGTCGACAAAACCTTCTGGTTGCGTCATATACAACTCTTCTTTAAGAAATCCATTAAGGAATGCAGTTTTGACATCCATTTGCCAAATTTCATAATCATAAAATGCGGCAATTGCTAACATGATTCAGACAGACTTAAGCATCGCTACGGGTGAGAAGGTCTCATCGTAGTCAACTCCTTGAACTTGTCGAAAACCTTTCGCAACAGGTCGAGCTTTGTAGACAGTAACATTACTGTCAGCGTCAGTCTTCTTCTTGAAGATCAATTTATTCTCTATGGCTTGCCGATCATCGGGCAAGTCAACCAAAGTCCACACTTTGTTCTCATACATGGATCCCATCTCAGATTTCATGGCCTCAAGCCATTTCGCGGAATCTGGGCTCATCATCGGTTCCTCATAGTTCGTAGGTTCATCATGGTCAAGTAACATGACCTCCAGAACAGGATTACCGTACCACTCTAGTGCGGATCTTACTCTGGTTGACCTACGAGGTTCGGTAGTAACTTGATCTGAAGTTTCATGGTCATCATCATTAGCTTCCTCACTGATTGGTGTAGGAATCACTGGAACTGATTTATGTGATGAACTACTTTCCAATTCGGGAGAAGGTACAATTACCTCAGCAAGTTCTAATTTCCTCCCACTCACTTCTTTCAGGAGAAACTCCTTCTCTAGAAAGGATCCATTCTTAGCAACGAATTTCTTGGCTTCAGATCTGTGATAGAAGGTATACCCAACAGTCTCCTTTGGGTATCCTATGAAGACACATTTTACCGATTTGGGTTCGAGCTTATCAGGTTGAAGGTTTTTCACATAAGCATCGCAGCCCCAAACTTTAAGAAATGACAGCTTAGGTTTCTTGCCAAACCACAGTTCATATGGTGTCGTCTCAACGGATTTAGAGGGTGCCCTATTTAAACGTGAATGCAACCGTCTCTAAAGCATAACCCCAAACGATAGTGGTAAATCGGTAAGAGACATCATAGATCCCACCATATCTAATAAAGTACGGTTACGACATTCGGACACACCATTACGCTGTGGTGTTCCAGGTGGCGTGAGTTGCGAAACTATTCCACATTGTTTCAAATGAAGATCAAGCTCATAACTCAAATATTCACCTCCATGATCAGATCGTAGAAACTTTATTTTCTTGTTACGATGATTTTCCACTTCACTCTAAAATTCTTTGAACTTTTCAAATGTTTCAGACTTATGTTTCATCAAGTAGATATAACCATATCTGCTCAAGTCATCTGTGAAGGTCAGAAAATAACGATACCCGCAACGAGCCTCAACACTCATCGGACCGCATACATCAGTTTGTATTATTTCCAACAGGTCTGTTGCTCGCCCCATTGTTCCGGAGAACGGAGTCTTAGTCATCTGGCCCATGAGGCATGGTTCGCAAGAATCAAGTGATTCATAATCAAGTGATTCCAAAAGTCCATCAGTATGGAGTTTCTTCATGCGCTTTACACCAATATGACCTAAACGGCAGTGCCACAAATAAGTTGCACTATCATTATTGACCTTGCATCTTTTGGCTTCAATATTATGAATATGCATATCACTACAATCGAGATTCAACAAAAATAGACCACTCATCAAGGGTGCATGACCAGATATTACTCATATAAATAGAACAACCATTATTCTCAGATTTAAATGAATAACCGTCTCGCATCAAACAAGATCCAGATATAATGTTCATGCTTAATGCTGGCACCAAATAACAATTATTCAATTCTAAAACTAATCCGGAAGGTAGATGTAGAGGTAGCGTGCCGACGGCGATCACATCGACTTTGGAACCATTTCCCACGTGCATTGTCACCTCGTCCTTAGCCAATCTCCGTTTAATCCGTAGCACCTGTTTCGAGTTGCCATACTTCTTATCCACCAAATACTTGGGGCAGTTCCGCTTCCAGTGACCAGTCCTTTTCCAGTAGAAGCACCCAGTCTCAGGCTTAGGTCCAGACTTGGGCTTCTTCACTTGAGCAGCAACTTGCTTGTCGTTCTTCTTGAAGTTCCCCTTCTTCCCTTTGCCCTTTTTCTTGAAACTAGTGGTCTTGTTAACGATCAACACTTGATGCTCCTTCTTGATTTCTACCTCTGCAGCCTTTAGCATCGCGAAGAGCTCGGGAATTGTCTTATCCATCCCTTGCATATTATAGTTCATCACAAATCTTTTGTAGCTTGGTGGCAGGGATTGAAGAACTCTATCAATGACACTATCATCAGGAAGATTAACAACTAGTTGAGTCAAGTGGTTGTGGCACCCAAACATTCTGAGTATATGTTCGCTGACAGAACTATTCTCCTCCATCTTGCAGCTATAAAACTTATTGGAGACTTCATATCTCTCAATTCGGGCATTTGCTTGAAATATTAACTTCAACTCCTGGAACATCTCATATGCTCCATGACGTTCAAAATGTCATTGAAGTCCCGATTCTAAGCCGTAAAGCATGGCACACCGAACTATCGAGTAGTCACCAGCTTTGCTCTGCCATACGTTCATAATGTCCAGTGTTGCTCCTGTAGCGGGTCTTGCACCTAGCGGTGCTTCCAGGACGTAATTTTTCTGTGTAGCAATGAGGATAATCCTCAAGTTACGGACCTAGTCCGTGTAGTTGCTACCATCATCTTTCAACTTAGCTTTCTCTAGGAACGCATTAAAATTCAAAGGAACGGTAGCACGGGCCATTGATCTACAACAACATAGACATGCAAAATACTATCAGGTACTAAGTTCATGATAAATTAAAGTTCAATTAATCATATTACTTAAGAAATCCCACTTGGATAGACATCCCTCTAGTCATTTAAATGATCACGTGATCTATATCAACTAAACCATGTCCGATCATCACGTGAGATGGAGTAGTTTTCAATGGCGAACATCACTATGTTGATCATATCTACTATATGATTCACGCTCGACCTTTCGGTCTCAGTGTTCCGAGGCCATATCTGCATATGCTAGGCTCGTCAAGTTTAACCCGAGTATTATGCACGTGCAAAACTGGCTTGCACCCGTTGTATGTGAACTAGAGCTTATCACACCCGATCATCACCTGGTGTCTCGGCATGACGAACTGTAGCAACGGTGCATACTCAGGGAGAACACTTATACCTTGAAATTTAGTGAGAGATCATCTTATAATGCTACCGCCGTATTAAGCAAAATAAGATGCATAAAGGATAAACATCACATGCAATCAAAATATGTGACATGATATGGCCATCATCATCTTGTGCCTTTGATCTCCATCTCCAAAGCACCGTCATGATCACCATCGTCACCGGCTTGACACCTTGATCTCCATCGTAGCATCGTTGTCGTCTCGCCAACTATTGCTTCTACGACTATCGCTACCGCTTAGTGATAAAGTAAAGCAATTACATGGCGATTGCATTTCATTCAATAAAGCGACAACCATAAGGCTCCTGCCAGTTGCCAATAACGGTTACAAAACATGATCATCTCATACAAAAATTTATATCTCATCACGTCTTGACCATATCACATCACAACATGCCCTGCAACAACAAGTTAGACGTCCTCTACTTTGTTGTTGCAAGTTTTACGTGGCTGCTACGGGCTTCTAGCAAGAACCGTTCTTACCTACGCATCAAAACCACAATGATTTTTTGTCAAGTGTGCTATTTTAACCTTCAACAAGGACCGGCTGTAGTCAAACTCGATTCAACTAAAGTTGGAGAAACCGACACCCGCTAGCCACCTGTGTGCGAAGCACGTCGGTAGAACCAGTCTCATGAACGCGGTCATGTAATGTCGGTCCGGGCCACTTCATCCAACAATACCGCCGAATCAAAGTAAGACATTGGTGGTAAGCAGTATGACTATTATCGCCCACAACTCATTGTGTTATACTCGTGCATATAACATCTACGCATAAACCTGGCTCGGATGCCACTGTTGGGGAACGTAGTATTTCAAAAAAAATCCTACGATCATGCAAGATCTATCTGGGAGAAGCATAGCAACGAGCGGGGAGAGTGTGTCCACGTACCCTCGTAGACCGAAAGCGGAAGCGTTTAGTAACGCGGTTGATGTAGTCGAATGTCTTCATGATCCAACCGATCCAATTACCGAACGTACGGCACCTCCGTGTTCAGCACACATTCAGCACGATGACGTCCCTCGAGCTCTTGATCCAGTTGAGGACGAGGGAGAGTTCCGTCAGCACGATGGTGTGGCGACGGTGATGATGAAGTTACCGGCGCAGGGCTTCGCCTAAGCACTACGACAGAAGACAGAATGAAGACAGAATGCATCTACTATTCTCATGTCCATTCAGCCAGGGTTTTTGGTGGAACATTGGTCTTGAATGGAACACATACCTGAATATTCATGATATGATTATTGAAGCTCATCAAAGATATCGCCATCATCATTTAATGGAAATTATGATTGTTGGATGCTGGAGTATATGGAATCAAAGAAATGGACTGATATTTGAAGGAATCCCATGCTCTATCAAGGATTGCAGATATGAATTTATCAAAACTTTCAAATTGACTATGCTAAGAGCCAAACCTAGTCTAAAGGAGGGCATGTCATCTTGGATTGATAACATATAATAATTTTTTAACTCTTTTGTACTTTTCAATAATCTCCCCTGGTTGTCTCCCCAACAACCATTGTAAAGACTATGTTTATTCCTATTTATATGGAAAAGATCTACAGTAAGGCTTTTGCCTTACTGTTTTATGGTCAAAAAAAGCACTATGACGATATGACCGAGGTGTGTAACTATAGAGGGGGGCACCGCACATGGCTAAGAGAAGACTTGGTGTCCCTTTGGGGTGCCCCTATCCCATGTATATAAAGGAGGGGGGAAGGAGGAGGCCGGCCAAGGGGGGCGCGCACCATAGGGGAGTCCAACTAGGATTCCCAATCCTAGTTGGAGTCCCCTTCCTTTTCCAAGAGGGGGAGAGAGGGAAGGAGGAAGGGAGGGAGAAGGAAAGAGGGGGGCGCCGCCCCCTCTCTTGTCCAATTCGGACTTGCCATGGGGGGGGGCGCGGCCACCCCTTTTGGCCCTTCTCTCCTTTCCACTAAAGCCCATTAAGGCCCAATACTTCCCCGAGGGGTTCCGGTAACCTCCCAGTACTCCGAAAAATACCCGAATCACTTCGGAACCATTCCGGTGTCTGAATGCAACCTTCCAATATATCGATCTTTACCTCTCGACCATTTCGAGACTCCTTGTCATGTTCGTGATCTTATCCGGGACTCCGAACAATCTTCGGTCATCAAATCACATAACTCATAATACAAATCGTCATCGAACGTTAAGCGTGCGGACCCTACAGGTTTGAGAACTATGTAGACATGACCAAGACACATCTCCGGTCAATAAGCAATAGCAGAACCTGGATGCTCATATTGGCTCCTACATATTCTACGAAGATCTTTATCGGTCAAACCGCATAACAACATACGTTGTTCCCTTTGTCATCGGTATGTTACTTGCCCGAGATTTGATCGTCGGTATCATCATACCTAGTTCAATCTCGTTACCGACAAGTCTCTTTACTCGTTCCGTAATGCATCATCCCGCAACTAACTCATTAGTCACACTGCTTGCAAGGCTTATAGTGATGTGCATTACCGAGAGGGCCCAGAGATACCTCTTCGATACACGGAGTGACAAATCCTAATCTCGATCTATGCCAACTCAACAAACACCTGTAGAGCATCTTTATAATCACCCAGTTACGTTGTGACGTTGGATAGCACACAAGGTGTTCCTCCGGTATTCAGGAGTTGCATAATCTCATAGTCAGAGGAACATGTATAAGTCATGAAGAAAGCAATAGCAATAAAACTAAACGATCATTATGCTAAGCTAACGGATGGGTCTTGTCCATCACATCATTCTCTAATGATGTGATCCCGTTCATCAAATGACAACACATGTCTATGGTTAGGAAACTTAACCATCTTTCATTAACGAGCTAATCAAGTAGAGGCATACTAGGGACACTCTGTTTGTCTATGTATTCACACATGTACTAAGTTTCCGGTTAATACAATTCTAGCATCAATAATAAACATTTTATCATGATATAAGAAAATATAAATAACAACTTTATGATTGCCTCTAGGGCATATTTCCTTCACGCACAACCCACCTGGGCGTGTCTGGGCCCCCAGGTGCGCCCTGGTGGGTTGTGCCCCCCTCGGGGCACCCCGCAGGTGCTGCTTTGGCCCATTGGTGGTCTTCTGGTCCATAAAAAATCAAAAAAAAAGTTTCGCGGTGTTTGGACTCCGTTTGATATTGATGTCCTGCTATGTAAAAAACAAGCAAAAAACAACAACTAGCAATAGGCACTGGGTCAATAGTTTAGTCCCAAAAAATGATATAAAGTTGTAAAACTAGATGATACCCCGCGCGTTGTTGCGGGACTTTGTAGTTTTCATTAGCAGATCCAAAGAACATATACCATATGAAAAAAATGGCTTGAATGTATAACAGTATAATTACATTTTTTTATGTTAGAGATACAATGGAATATTGATATTTACATTTGAAATGTTAAACGAATATGTTTTTGCACAAACATAAAAGAGATTTATGACTACGTGTACCGAATCCTCTCCCAAGTAGCTATGTTCGCTTGTAAGAGCGGTGAAGTAATTCTAGTACACCTGGTTAGCCTATAGTCACTTCAAATGAGGATGTTGACCTAAAAAGTATTTAAATTTGAGTGGCCAAAATCTTAACAGCCGGAAAAATAATGCATGGACATAAGAATTGACTACGGGCATATGATATTACAGGTAACGCACACCTAAACAGCCAGCTAAGATATATGTTCCAAACATCTAGAGAGGCAACATGAATAGCATACATCGATATAGTTCTTTAAATTGCCAAGGAAGCAGTACTGTACATAAACAAAACTAAATTTTATTTATTTATTTATATTGGCATGCTATTTTTTACATGAAAGGCCTATAGTGGTAGGTTGTACCTTGTCTAGATATTTCCTACTAAGATGATTTTATATTTTTTTATTCCTAGCGAAGCAACAATTGGAAGCTGGGTTGTACTTGGCATCTTGATTCATCAAAGACTACAATGGGAGAATAGACTCTTATATTCGATCCTAATATTTTCTTTCATAGCCACTCCAATAAGATTGCAGATGGGTGGAAGCTGCAACATCTCCTAGGAAAGTGAGGCACGACGGTGAAACAAAATGTGCTTCGACAAATGGAATTTATGTTTTAAAACATGACTATGTATGGCATCCCCGAGTTAGGGAAACAACCTGCAATGCTCAATAATTGATCAACAATCTATTGTTATCTTTTTTTATGACGTGCATGAAAAAATGAATTATGAAACGCCAGCCCTCCATGTACCATAACCATCCACATGTTTTGTTGTTCCAATGTAGGAAATCAGATAGCACAATTTGACAATTGCCCAGAAGAACAACCAATAAACATCTACTGATAGGATGGCAAATAATGCAAAAAAACATTCATCTGCAAACATAATCACAGAAGGCATGGAGAAAATAATAATCAACAAATCATATAGGATAACTTCACAATAAATAGCAAGAGGGATTACCAGCAGGTGGCGGGAACTCCAATTTCTTGCGAGCATCATATTTTGTATGAGGGACGTACATGAAGGGAGAAAACAAATAGCACAGCGAGGCTAATTTGACAGATATCAGATAGTAGTTAATTACCTTGTCACGAACAAATCTTCAGTGCAGTTGAAGGGAAGATAGTAGTATGTAGGGTGGGCAAATATCCGTGATACAGCATGCAAGAGAGACGATCTTTATGGTGGATGTGTCGGTGATAGCAGTACAACATCAACCACGGAACACGTCCACAACAACCTCGAGGTACCACGTCATGAAATGCTTTGTTGGTGCTCAAGGAGCGTTGTGTTGACGCCTCCTAATTAATTCACCATGTTCTCCAAAAACAAATGTACTCCCGTATTCTTGTTTCTTAGAAAATCCTGTATCAGGGTAACCTTGTAGTATCGTTTATCCGCCACTAATCTTCACAGTAAAACAACATCACCACCATGCATGTATATGTAATCAAAAAATATCTGCAGGTTCTTTAAGGAACTTGCAATTTCTTCTCATAGGTAGTGTACTTTTAATCAATAACTGAACCAAGATGCGTGGTCTTCAGATTTCAATGTTGAGTTAAAATTAACTACTACTGAAGGTGATCCAAGAAAGAACCAAATGATGTATTTACCAAACTGTTTATCAAAATGGTACTGCTTGTCATTGTCAGATCAAGGAGAAAATATCAGGAAATCCAACATTTCAAATAGCTAGAACAATGAAGAGAGGAAACATTGCTAACCAAATAGACATAGATAGCAGCGGTGGTGAAGAGGGAGCTGTTCAATCGTTCCTGTGAGCGCAGGGAGACGGCGAGTCATGTGACGGTGGTCGGCGGCCGAGTCCAGGAACAGCATCCCAACGATTATCATTATACCCGTGCACTTCTTTTCAAAAAGAATTATACCTATGCACACACGTACAGGATAAGAAAGCCATATGCCGATGTTGGGTGGGGCAGGCGCTAGAGACGTACCTTGTGGTGAAACCTTGATGATCTAGGCCATGCCGAACAGGGTCAGGTACGATAAGGAAGACGGCGCCACATGAAGTGGTTGCGCGACGTAGCCGACGTGTCCCACCGATGGCCGATTGGTTCTAGAAGCTTCTACGCTATGCCTCCTCCTCGAGACCTGTACCAATGGGGCGATAGGCGTCGACAGTGGGGACATGAAACTGGCCGTCTCTGGCATCCTAATCTTCTAATTGTTGTTGTGAGGATGGAAGCTTAAAGGAAGAACGACTCCATCTGTTACTCCAAATATATTTGACGGGGGAGATGAATGGTGGAGAGATGATAGGTTAAGGATTAGTACAGTCCATGTGGAAGAAATCAAGTCGGGGAAAGGAAGCGGCTCCTCCATCCTGCGGGAGGCAGCGGACCGATAATGAAGGCGTGACTTTTACAGATCGAAGGGGGGAGTCGAGGGATCAGATAATGTCCCATCCATCCTCCTCTCCGCCGCCACTAGCTCCACCTGGTCTCCCCCTTCCTCAGGATCCCCGATCCAATCCATCCACCCCACCCGGCCGAACCAACCACCTCCTCGTTTTGCATCCCCGACCAACCAAGCAGCCCAGCACCTCGCGCCTGCCACAGCCGCTGCATGGCCTCCGCATCGAGCGCCGCTCGACCCCGCGTTGACCCGTCGCCCCGCCAAGTCCATGGAGCCGCTTTGCCTGCTGCTTCTGCTGCTTCCTGCACCGCTGCCGTCACGCGAAGGCCTTGCATCACCGCCTCCAGATCGCCGCGCCGCCTCACCGGAGACCGCCAGCACCATTGCCGCCCTGCTTCCCCTGCATCCCCTGCTTCAGGTCGAGCAGCGCGCCACAGCGCTCGACCGCGCGTTGACTGCGCCCGCCTCGCGCGTGGGTTGCCTGCTGGCCTCCAGATCAGGCCCAGCCAGCGCGTGGGTTGCCTCTTCCACCGACTGGGCCTTGGCCCATGGTGAGCAGCCCATCCGCCCCCGTGCACATTTCAGTTTCGGCCTGCTACGTTTTTTTCCTGTTCTGTGAATTTCCTAATTTCCAGGGAATTGGCAGATTTATAGAAAACCCCTTCATGATCATGCATTTAATAACTGCACAACCGTGCATCGGATTAAAATATTTTATATATGTAAAATGCTTAGAATTTTATCTAGTTTCATAATATGTGACTTTCATCCATGTTAAAAATGCTAAAACTTGCTGTTTGTTTAATTTGCTAAAATGCCATGTTAAAATGTTTTATTTCATAACTAAATAACCGTAGCTCCATTTTAAATAAACTTTATATGTAAATGGGGTAGAAAAATGCATAGTTTAACATGGTGGCATTACTTTGCATGTTTAATAACTCTAAAATATGGTTTAAGGCAGAACAGTACCAAATTCATAATATGGACATGAGGATTTTCCGGAATTGTTGTTTGTTGTTTCGGCCTCATTTAAATTTGCCTAAATAGTTAGTTTACTTATGTTTCACTCCTTGCCATGATTAAAAACATTTAATATTGTTGGGTACATAAACGAGAGCGAACTAAATAACTTGAATGTGGTGTTTCGTCAATATGCAACTCGTTGCATATTGAGCTCCACTTAAGTTGTAGTATTGTTTGTGCACTTTGCCATGCCATGCTCATTAAATCGGACATGCATCATACTTGATTGTGCATCATGCCATGTTTATGTGATGGTTGTTTACCATGTTGTTTGCTTCTTTCCGGTGTTGCTTCTTCGGGTTAGTTCCGATAAAGTCGCGTTTGTGAGGATTTGTTCGACTTCGTCCGTTTGTCTTCTTCATGGACTCGTTCTTCTTCCTTGCAGGATCTCAGGCAAGATGACCATACCCTCGAAATCACTTCTATCTTTGCTTGCTAGTTGTTCGCTCTATTGCTATGCCGCGCTACCTACCACTTGCTATATCATGCCTCCCATATTGCCATGTCAAGCCTCTAACCCAGCTTTCCCAGCCAACCGTTGTTTGGCTATGTTACCGCTTTTGCTCAGCCCCTCTTATAGCGTTGCTAGTTGCAGGTGAAGATGAGGTTTGTTCCATGTTGGGACATGGATATTGTTGGGATATCACGATATATCTTATTTTAATTAATGCATCTATATACTTGGTAAAGGGTGGAAGGCTCGGCCTTATGCCTGGTGTTTTGTTCCACTCTTGCCGCCCTAGTTTCCGTCATACCGGTGTTATGTTCCTTGATTTTGCGTTCCTTATGCGGTTGGGTGATTTATGGGACCCCCTTGACAGTTCGCTTTGAATAAAACTCCTCCAGCAAGGCCCAACCTTGGTTTTAACATTTGCCACCTAAGCCTTTTTCCCTTGGGTTCTGCAGACTCAAGGGTCATCTTTATTTTAAACCCCCCGGGCCAGTTCTCCTCTGAGTGTTGGTCCGAAACAGGCAGCCTGCGGGGCCACCTCGGGGCAACTCGAGGCCTGGTTTTACTCGTAGCTTGACCTATCTGGTGTGCCCTGAGAACGAGATACGTGCGACTCCTATCGGGATTTGTCGGCACATCGGGCGGCTTTGCTGGTCTTGTTTTACCATTGTCAAAAAGTCTTGTAACCGGGATTCCGAGACTGATTGGGTCTTCCCGGGAGAAGGAATTGTTGGGGAACGTAGTAAGTTTAAAATTTTCCTACGCACACGCAAGATCATGGTGATGCATAGCAACGAGAGGGGAGAGTGTTGTCCACGTACCCTCGTAGACCGACAGCGGAAGCGTTATCATAACGCGGTTGATGTAGTCGTACGTCTTCACGATCCGACCGATCAAGTACCGAACGCACGGCACCTCCGAAGTTCTACACACGTTCAGCTCGATGACGTCCCTCGAACTCCGATCCAGCCGAGTGTTGAGGGAGAGTTTCGTCAGCACGACGGCGTGGTGACGATGATGATATTCCACCGACGCAGGGCTTCGCCTAAGCTCCGTGACGGTATTATCGAGGTGTGATCTGGTGGAGAGGGGCACCGCACACGGCTAAAATATCGTATATCAAGTGTGTCCATGGGGTGCCCCCTGCCCCCGTATATAAAGGAGCAAGGGAGGAGGAGGCCGGCCCTAGGAGGGGGCGCACCAAGTGTGGAGTCCTACTAGGACTCCCTAGTCCTAGTAGGATTCCACCTCCCATAAGGAATAGGAAAAGAGGAAGGGAGAAAGAGAAGGAAGGAAGGGGGCGCCCCCCTTCCCTAGTCCAATTCGGACCAGACCAAGGGGAGGGGTGCGGCCACCCTTGAGGCCCTTTTCCTTCTTTCCCGTATGGCCCAATAAGGCCCAATACGTATTCCCGTAACTCTCCGGTACTCTGAAAAATACCCGAATCACTCGGAACCTTTCCGAAGTCCGAATATAGTCGTCCAATATATCGATCTTTACGTCTCGACCATTTCGAGACTCCTCGTCATGTCCCCGATCTCATCCGGGACTCCGAACTCCTTCGGTACATCAATATACATAAACTCATAATAAAACTGTCATCGTAACTTTAAGCGTGCGGACCCTTTGGGTTCGAGAACTATGTAGACATGACTGAGACACCTCTCCGGTCAATAACCAATAACGGGACCTGGATGCCCATATTGGCTCCCACATATTCTACGAAGATCTTTATCGGTCAGACCGCATAACAACATACGTTGTTCCCTTTGTCACCGGTATGTTACTTGCCCGAGATTTGATCGTCGGTATCTCGATACCTAGTTCAATCTCGTTACCGGCAAGTCTTTTTACTCGTTCCGTAACACATCATCCCGCAACTAACTCATTAGTCACAATGCTTGCAAGGCTTAAAGTGATGTGCATTACCGAGTGGGCCCAGAGATACCTCTCCGACAATTGGAGTGACAAATCCTAATCTCGAAATACGCCAACCCAACAAGTACCTTTGGAGACACCTGTAGAGCACCTTTATAATCACCCATTTACGTTGTGACGTTTGGTAGCACACAAAGTGTTCCTCCGGTAAACGGGAGTTGCATAATCTCATAGTCATAGGAACATGTATAAGTCATGAAGAAAGCAGTAGCAACATACTAAACGATCGGGTGCTAAGCTAACGGAATGGGTCAAGTCAATCACGTCATTCTCCTAATGAGGTGATCCCGTTAATCAAATAACAACCCATGTCTATGGTTAGGAAACATAACCATCTTTGATTAACGAGCTAGTCAAGTAGAGGCATACTAGTGACACTCTGTTTGTCTATGTATTCACACATGTATTATGTTTCCGGTTAATACAATTCTAGCATGAATAATAAACATTTATCATGATATAAGGAAATATATAATACTTTATTATTGCCTCTAGGGCATATTTCCTTCAGTCTCCCACTTGCACTAGAGTCAATAATCTAGTTCACATCGCCATGTGATTTAACATCAATTGTTCACATCACCATGTGATTAACACCCATAGTTCACATCGTCATGTGACCAACACCCAAAGGGTTTACTAGAGTCAGTAATCTAGTTCACATCGCTATGTGATTAACACCCAAAGAGTACTAAGGTGTGATCATGTTTTGCTTGTGAGATAATTTTAGTCAACGGGTCTGTCACATTCAGATCCATAAGTATTTTGCAAATTTCTATGTCTACAATGCTCTGCACGGAGCTACTCTAGCTAATTGCTCCCACTTTCAATATGTATCTAGACCGAGACTTAGAGTCATCTAGATTTAGTGTCAAAACTTGCATCGACGTAACCCTTTACGACGAACCTTTTGTCACTTCCATAATCGAGAAACATTTCCTTATTCCACTAAGGATAATTTTGACCGTTGTCCAGTGATCTACTCCTAGATCACTATTGTACTCCCTTGCCAAAATCAGTGTAGGGTATACAATAGATCTGGTACACAGCATGGCATACTTTATAGAACCTATGGCCAAGGCATAGGGAATGACTTTCATTCTCTTTCTATCTTCTGCCGTGGTCGGGCTTTGAGTCTTACTCTATTTCACACCTTGTTACACAGGCAAGAATCTTTCTTTGACTGATCTATTTTGAACTACTTCAAAATCTTGTTAAGGTATGTACTCATTGAAAAAACTTATCGAGCGTCTTGATCTATCTCTATAGATCTTGATGCTCAATATGTAAGCAGCTTTACCGAGGTCTATCTTTGAAAAACTTCTTTCAAACACTCCTTTATGCTTTGCAGAATAATTCTACATTATTTCCGATCAACAATATGTCATTCACATATACTTATCAGAAATGCTGTAGTGCTCCCACTCACTTTCTTGTAAATACAGGCTTTACCGCAAGTCTGTATAACACTATATTCTTTGATCAACTTATCAAAGTGTATATTCCAACTCCGAGATGCTTGCACCAGTCCATAGATGGATCGCTGGAGCTTCCATATTTTGTTAGCACCTTTAGGATTGACAAAACCTTCTGGTTGCATCATATACAACTCTTCTTTAATAAATCCATTAAGGAATGCAGTTTTGTTTATCCATTTGCCATATTTCATAAAATGCGGCAATTGCTAACATGATTCGGACAGACTTAAGCATAGATACGAGTGAGAAACTCTCATCGTAGTCAACACTTTGAACTTGTCGAAAACCTTTTTTTCGACAATTCTAGCTTTGTAGATAGTAACACTACTATCAGCGTCCGTCTTCCTCTTGAAGATCCATTTATTCTCAATTGCTTGCCGATCATCGGGCAAGTCAACCAAAGTCCACACTTTGTTCTCATACATGGATCTCATCTCAGATTTCATGGCCTCAAGCCATTTTGCGGAATCTGGGCTCACCATCGCTTCTTCATAGTTCGTAGGTTCGTCATGGTCTAGTAACATAACCTCCAGAACAGGATTATCGTACCACTCTGGTGCGGATCTTGATCTAGTTGACCTACGAAGTTCAGTAATAACTTGATCTGAAGTTTCATGATCATTATCATTAACTTCCTCACTACTTGGTGTAGGTGTCGCAGAAACAGATTTCTGTGATGGACTACTTTCCAATAAGAGAGCAGGTACAGTTACCTCATCAAGTTCTACTTTCCTCCCACTCACTTCTTTCGAGAGAAACTCCTTCTCTAGAAAGGATCCATTCTTAGCAACGAATGTCTTGTCTTCGGATCTGTGATAGAAGGTGTACCCAACTGACTCCTTTGGGTATCCTATGAAGACACATTTCTCCGATTTGGGTTTGAGCTTATCAGGACGAAACATTTTCACATAAGCATCGCAACCCCAAACTTTTAAGAAACGAAAACTTTGGTTTCTTGCTAAACCTCAGTTCATAAGGCGTCGTCTCAACGGATTTTGATGGTGCCCTATTTAACGTGAATGTAGCTGTCTCTAATGCATAACCCAAAACGATAGTGGTAAATTGGTAAGAGACATCATAGATTGCACTATATCCAATAAAGTACGGTTATGATGTTCGGACACACCATTACACTGTGGTGTTCCAGGTGGCGTGAGTAGTGAAACTATTTCACATTGTTTTAACTGAAGGCCAAACTCGTAACTAAAATACTCTTCTCCACGATCAAATCGTAGAAACTTTATTTTCTTGGGATTTTCGCTTCACTCTGAAATTATATGAACTTTTCAAATGTTTCAGACTTCTGTTTCATTAAGTAGATATACCCATATCTGCTCAAATCATCTGTGAAGGTCAGAAAATAATGATACCTGCTACGAGCCAAAATATTCATCGGACCACATACATCTGTATGTATGATTTCCAACAAATCTGTTGCTCTCTCCATAGTTCCGGAGAACGGCGTTTCAGTCATCTTGCCCATGAGGCACGGTTCGCAAGCATCGAGTGATTCATAATCAAGTGATTCCAAAATCCCATCAGTATGGAGTTTCTTCATGCGTTTTACACCAATATGACCTAAACGGCAGTGCCACAAATAAGTTGCACTATCATTATTAACTTTGCATCTTTTGGCTTCAATATTATGAATATGTGTATCACTACGATCGAGATCCAACAAACCATTTTTCGTTGGTGTGTATGACCATAAAGGTTTTATTCATGTAAACAGAACAACAATTGTTCTCTAACTTAAATGAATAACCGTATTGCAATAAACATGATCAAATCATATTCATGCTCAACGCAAACACCAAATAACACTTATTTAGTTTCAACACTAATCCCGAAAGTACAGGGAGTGTGCGATGATGATCATATCAATCTTGGAACTACTTCCAACACACATCGTCACCTCGCCTTTTACTAGTCTCTGTTTATTCTGCAACTCCCGTTTTCGAGTTACTACTCTTTAGCAACTGAACCAGTATCAATTACCGAGAGGTTGCTATAAACACTAGTAAAGTACACATCAATAATCTGTATATCAAATATACCTTTGTTCACTTTTACTAGTCTCTCTTATCCACCAAATAGTTGGGGTAGTTCCGCTTCCAGTGACCAGTCCCTTTGCAGTAGAAGCACTTAGTCTCAGGCTTAGGACCAGATTTAGGCTTCTTCACTTGAGCAGCAACTTGCTTGCCATTCTTTTTGAAGTTCCCCTTCTTCCCTTTGCCCTTTTCTTGAAACTAGTGGTCTCGTTAACCATCAACACTTGATGTTTTTCTTGATTTCTACCTTCGTCCATTTCAGCATCACGAAGAGCTCGGGAATTACTTTCGTCATCCCTTGCATACTATAGTTCATCACAAAGTTCTACTAACTTGGTGATGGTGACTAGAGAATTCTGTCAATCACTATTTTATCTGGAAGATGAACTCCCACTTGATTCAAGCGATTGTGGTACCCAGACAATCTGAGCACATGCTCACTAGTTGAGCGATTCTCCTCCATCTTTTAGCTATAGAACTTGTTGGAGACTTCATATCTCTCAACTCGGGTATTTGCTTGAAATATTAACTTCAACTCCTGGAACATCTCATATGGTCCATGACGTTCAAAACGTCTTTGAAGTCTCGATTCTAAGCCGTTAAGCATGGTGCACTAAACTATCAAGTAGTCATCATATTGAGCTAGCCAAACGTTCATAACGTCTGCATCTGCTCCTGCAATAGGTGTGTCACCTAGCGGTGCATTAAGGACATAATTCTTCTGTGCAGCAATGAGGATAATCCTCAGATCACGGATCCAATCCGCATCTTTGCTACTAACATCTTTCAACATAATTTTTCTCTAGGAACAAAAATAAACACAGGGAAGCAACAACGCGAGCTATTGATCTACAACATAATTTGCAAAATACTATCAGGACTAAGTTCATGATAAATTTAAGTTCAATTAATCATATTACTTAAGAACTCCCACTTAGATAGACATCTCTCTAATCATCTAAGTGATTACGTGATCCAAAGCAACTAAACCATGTCCGATTAACACGTGAGATGGAGTAGTTTCAATGGTGAACATCGCTATGTTGATCATATCTACTATATGATTCACGCTCGACCTTTCGGTCTCTGTGTTCCGAGGCCATATCTGTACATATGCTAGGCTCGTCAAGTTTAACCTGAGTATTCCGCGTGTCCAACTGTTTTGCACCCGTTGTATTTGAACGTAGAGCCTATCACACCTGATTAACACGTGGTGTCTCAGCACGAAGAACTTTCGCAACGGTGCATACTCAGGGAGAACACTTTTGTCTTGAAATTTTAGTGAGAGATCATCTTATAATGCTACCGTCAATCAAAGCAAGATAAGATGCATAAAGGATTAACATCACATGCAATCAATATAAGTGATATGATATGGCCATCATCATCTTGTGCTTGTGATCTCCATCTCCGAAGCACCGTGCTTGTGATCTCCATCTCCGAAGCACCGTCATGATCACCATCGTCACCGGCGCGACACCTTGATCTCCATCGTAGCATCGTTGTCGTCTCGCCAACTTATTGCTTTTACGACTATCGCTACCGCTTAGTGATAAAGTAAAACTATTACATGGCGATTGCATCTCATACAATAAAGCGACAACCATATGGCTCCTGCCAGTTGCCGATAACTCGGTTACAAAACATGATCATCTCATACAACACATTATATCCCATCATGTCTTGACCATATCACATCACAACATGCCCTGCAAAAACAAGTTAGACGTCCTCTACTTTGTTGTTGCAAGTTTTACGTGGCTGCTACGGGCTTAGCAAGAACCGTTCTTACCTACGCATGAAAACCACAACGATAGTTTGTCAAGTTGGTGCTGTTTTAACCTTCGCAAGGACCGGGCGTAGCCACACTCGGTTCAACTAAAGTGAGAGAGACAGACACCCGCCAGTCACCTTTAAGCAACGAGTGCTCCGAACGGTGAAACCAGTCTCGCGTAAGCGTACGCGTAATGTCGGTCCGGGCCGCTTCATCTCACAATACCGCTGAACCAAAGTATGACATGCTGGTAAGCAGTATGACTTATATCGCCCACAACTCACTTGTGTTCTACTCGTGCATAGCATCAACGCATATAAAACCAGGCTCGGATGCCACTGTTGGGGAACGTAGTAATTTCAAAATTTTCCTACGCACACGCAAGATCATGGTGATGCATAGCAACGAGAGGGGAGAGTGTTGTCCACGTACCCTCGTAGACCGACAGCGGAAGCGTTATCATAACGCGGTTGATGTAGTCGTACGTCTTCACGATCCGACCGATCAAGTACCGAACGCACGGCACCTCCGAAGTTCTACACACGTTCAGCTCGATGACGTCCCTCGAACTCCGATCCAGCCGAGTGTTGAGGGAGAGTTTCGTCAGCACGACGGCGTGGTGACGATGATGATGTTCCACCGACGCAGGGCTTCGCCTAAGCTCCGTGACGGTATTATCGAGGTGTGATCTGGTGGAGAGGGGCACCGCACACGGCTAAAATATCGTATATCAAGTGTGTCCATGGGGTGCCCCCTGCCCCCGTATATAAAGGAGCAAGGGAGGAGGAGGCCGGCCCTAGGAGGGGGCGCACCAAGTGTGGAGTCCTACTAGGACTCCCTAGTCCTAGTAGGATTCCACCTCCCATAAGGAATAGGAAAAGAGGAAGGGAAAAAGAGAAGGAAGGAAGGGGGCGCCCCCCTTCCCTAGTCCAATTCGGACCAGACCAAGGGGAGGGGTGCGGCCACCCTTGAGGCCCTTTTCCTTTTTCCCGTATGGCCCAATAAGGCCCAATACGTATTCCCGTAACTCTCCGGTACTCCGAAAAATACCCGAATCACTCGGAACCTTTCCGAAGTCCGAATATAGTCGTCCAATATATCGATCTTTACGTCTCGACCATTTCGAGACTCCTCGTCATGTCCCCGATCTCATCCGGGACTCCGAACTCCTTCGGTACATCAATATACATAAACTCATAATAAAACTGTCATCGTAACTTTAAGCGTGCGGACCCTTTGGGTTCGAGAACTATGTAGACATGACTGAGACACCTCTCCGGTCAATAACCAATAGCGGGACCTGGATGCCCATATTGGCTCCCACATATTCTACGAAGATCTTTATCGGTCAGACCGCATAACAACATACGTTGTTCCCTTTGTCACCGGTATGTTACTTGCCCGAGATTTGATCGTCGGTATCTCGATACCTAGTTCAATCTCGTTACCGGCAAGTCTCTTTACTCGTTCCGTAACACATCATCCTGCAACTAACTCATTAGTCACAATGCTTGTAAGGCTTATAGTGATGTGCATTACCGAGTGGGCCCAGAGATACCTCTCCGACAATTGGAGTGACAAATCCTAATCTCGAAATACGCCAACCCAACAAGTACCTTTGGAGACACCTGTAGAGCACCTTTATAATCACCCATTTACGTTGTGACGTTTGGTAGCACACAAAGTGTTCCTCCGGTAAACGGGAGTTGCATAATCTCATAGTCATAGGAACATGTATAAGTCATGAAGAAAGCAGTAGCAACATACTAAACGATCGGGTGCTAAGCTAACGGAATGGGTCAAGTCAATCACGTCATTCTCCTAATGAGGTGATCCCGTTAATCAAATAACAACCCATGTCTATGGTTAGGAAACATAACCATCTTTGATTAACGAGCTAGTCAAGTAGAGGCATACTAGTGACACTCTGTTTGTCTATGTATTCACACATGTATTATGTTTCCGGTTAATACAATTCTAGCATGAATAATAAACATTTATCATGATATAAGGAAATATATAATACTTTATTATTGCCTCTAGGGCATATTTCCTTCAGGAATATCCTTCGTTGACCGTGAGAGCTTGTGATGGGCTAAGTTGGGACACCCTTGCAGGGTATAAACTTTCGAGAGCCATGCCCGCCGTTATGTGGTAGATGGGAATTTGTTAATGTCCGGTTGTAGAGAACTTGACACTTGACTTAAATTAAAATGCATCAACCGCGTGTGTAGCCGTGATGGTCTCTTTTCGGCGGAGTCCGGGAAGTGAACACGGTTCTTGTGTTATGCTTGAACGTAAGTAGTTTCAGGATCACTTCTTGATCACTTCTAGTTCACGACCGTTGCGTTGTTTCTCTTCTCGCTCTTATTTGCGTATGTTTGCCACCATATATGCTTAGTGCTTGCTGCAGCTCCACCTCACTACCTTCTCCTACCCATAAGCTTAAATAGTCTTGATCTCGCGGGTGTGAGATTGCTGAGTCGTTACTATGTTTTGTTTCCTGATGATCAGTGGAGGAGCCCAGTTGGGACGATCGGGGACCTAGCATTTGGGGTTATCTTCTTTTTATTGGGATTTGACCGTAGTCGGTCTATGTGTGTATCTTGAATGATGTATGAATTTATTGATGTATTGTGTGAAGTGGCGATTGTAAGCCAACTCTCTTTATCCCATTCCTGTTCATTACATGGGATTGTGTGAAGATGACCCTTCTTGCAACAAAACCTACAATGCGGTTATGCCTCTAAGTCATGCCTCGACACATGAGAGATATAGCCGCATCGTGGGTGTTATAAGTTGGTAATCAGAGCCATCCCCGACTTAGGAGCCCCCTGCTTGATCGAATCGCTGACGTTGTTGAGTCTAGAACAAAAATGTTTTGAGTCTTAGGATTATATATATCGGAGAGTAGGATTCTTTTACTCCTCTGCCCCTTCGTCGCTCTGGTGAGGCCTAGCGACGTAGATGTTTTGGCTTTTCCTCTCCTCAAATTTCACTAAAAAAAATTAGGATCACGCGGGTATCTTGGAATCGTTTCGATGGTTTTGTGACGAGAACATTGTTCTTGGTGCCTCCTGACATTTAGGGGTTGTGGCAGTGTCCCGGGGAGTTGAGCTCCGAGGTGTTGTCGTCACAATTTTATCGTTGTAGTTCTGGAATACCTGAGTTTTTTTTCGCCGACATCGAAAATCTCTTTTATGCAGTTGTTGTTGAGATCACCTCGACGCCACCCAGTACCGGGGCGGGAGTTCGGGAGTATTGCCATAACTCGTATAACGGATGCTTTTCGAAGTTTGAGGTACACGATTTCCGGAGTTTTCTTGGTTATGTGTTGACGGATGGATACAACTGGATCTAGGGATTGTTAGTTTGGGTGAGATATATTGCGTCCCCTGTATCCCCAACACCAGATTGCATAACCAGAAAGTTTCGGGAGTTTATAGGTGGGAATTCAAGTAGCTCCTAGAATATCTTTTCGACAGATGTATGATTTGAGACTGGGGTCCAACGTCTAGTGGTTGGCTTTTCACGGTCGATTTACAGTGGTCGCGAGGCGTCTTAAAGAATCCTTGGCTATGCCGGTTCGGGGACGTCTTGTTTGTCATTTGTGACATCCGCTGTACGTCGTGCCCGTGGGGCCTCATCATGAACACTTTGAGCGAAATCTCTATCATATGTTTGTTTCCGGCTTATTACGCAAGCCAAATCCTTTGTTTTGTTTTAAGTTGTGGTATTCAAGTTGCTTCGAAGTCAAATGTGGATTCCATACCTTTTCCAAGTGGTGTTCTCATATTCCAAAGTGGATACTAATCCTTCTTGATCATCGAGATTGCCATCTTAATTCTATTTCCAACCGGTGCGTTTCTCTTTGAGATGATCCCATCATTCTCCCCATCCGCAAGATCAATTATAAGTTTTCTCAACGGTGTTTATTCCATCTGTCCCAAGTTGCCTTTGTTTTCCCGCCCTCCCACCCTCTTTCTTCAAGGACTCAGATTTCTTAATCATGTATCCATCTTATGGATGTGAAGTTTCTCCATTCTTTTCCATCAATGTTCTAATCCGCTGATTCTCAAGTAGATGCTCAGGAAGCTTCAAATTTATCATTCTTCGCTCTTTTTCTTCTCCGGTGGATTAAATTCAAGCTTTGTCGATCATACCCTTTCCTCGTTTAAAATGTTTTCTCATGCCGGTGCAACTCTTAATCATTCTTCGCGTGCTATTCAATTGTTCCGGAGTGCTGAAGATGCCTCAAGAGATTCATGTTTTCATTCCTAATCCGTTCAAGCTATTTCGAGGTTGTTATCTCATTCAAGTCATTTAATTCAACTAGTGGAATCTCTCTTTTAAATCATTCAACGGTGTTTATTTTGAGTGGGCCCTAACCCACATGTCTTTTCCCAGGATCTTACCTGACTCTTCTAATTTCCCCGGAGCTATTCCCAAATTCTTTTCGAAGTTTGATGTAAGAATGAAGTATCATCAGTCATACTCCTTCTCCAAGATCGCTTTCAAATTCTTTTCATCGTTGGTTCAACCTTTCTAATTTTCATCCCGGAGTATCTCAACAATTCATGGTGGTTTCTCGTCGTCATTCTCGGATTTTGAAGACTGAAGAAGAGTTTCCCTTAAATCTTGTCCATTCTCTTGAAGATGCGTGGTTCAAACTTGTTGCCATCCTCTCATAATTGTTCTTGACTGCGAGAATTCTTTTCACCCATCCGGAGCAATTCAAGAGTCTTTTCAGATTGATTCTCCGTAGGCCATCATTTCAGAAGATTTATTCTTTCTCAGTTCTTAGCTCTCGTTCTCCAAATCTTACCGGTGCATCATTCAAGTATTCTCTAATCAGCTCGTCATCTATTCGTTCAGTTGTATCTATATCCCCTCAAGTATCTTCATTCGTTTTCGAATTCTTCTCGGTGAATTGTGCCTTTGCTACTTTCATTTTCAATTCTTACGGTGGTTCATTCAAGAATTCTCTTCCGTTGTTATCGTATCAATTCATTCGTTCTTTTCCAAATTCTCTTCCGTTGTTACCGGTGGTTCATTAAAGTACTTCTCAAGTTTGCGCTATATCTATCTTAATCCTTTCTACGAGAATAAGTAGTATGCCAAATCCGTTGCTTGTCATCAATCTAAATTGGTGAAGGATACGCAAACGTAATTCTTATTATGGTTTCATCCAAGTTATCTAGTTTCTGCTTTTCAGAGTTGTTCATCATGTCATTTTTCTCGGTTCGAGATGCTTCATATTTTCTTTTCCGGAGTTCCAAGTTGTCCGCATTATCTTGTCGTGAAGCTCCATCTAAATCATCGCAAGGCTTCACCTTGTGTTCTCAACTTCTCTTTCATTTTATCATCCTTTTTTACTGGAGTTCTTCATGGAGGCTCTACATGATGGTTCATCAAGGATGCCTTTCATTCTCGAATTGTTCTTCAAGATTTTTCTCGAAGTTAAGATCCGCCAAGCTATATTCAAAGATAAACATGGTGCTCAACACATGTTTTGTCTTGAGGAGTTCCAGCATTCTTCATCTTGCATTCCGAAGTGCAATTCTTTCTACCTTATCTTTTGAGGTGGTGTTATGTCATTGTCGATAATTTCCCTTCGTGTTTCATGATTCACAAGTTTTCAAGAGTGACATATCTAAATACATCATTTTCTCTTTGCTCAAGACATCTTTTCAACATATCAACCTCTTCATTGGAGTTATCTTGGGTTATATTTCACCTAAAGCTTGCCCTAAGGATTTTTGCTATATATGGTGCTCATAAATAACCCAAGTTCTTCATTTATCCTCCCGGCGAAATAAGTTTCTCGTCTCCTTGTTCATATCAATCCAATCTATTGTTTTTCCGTTAGTGGCAGCATTTCACCTCAAGTTTTTGAGATGTTTTCCATAAGCCCACAACAAGCTTGTTCTTTTCGTTGTTGATTTTTTCCAACAACTCTGTTCAATCCTTCTTTTTAAGGATGCTTTTCAAATTCAATTGTGGTGGAAGATATCATTTTCTTCTCAATTCTTTCCTTTCCAACGATCGAACTTCTATTCTTTCGTTCCGGAGGCATTGTGATGTTACTCTCTTCACTCATCATCTCGGATTGTGAGGACCATGTTCTTTTCGTGCTTATCCAGTCAACCAGAGTGTCGTGTCCTCTTTTCAAGTATCCTCTCATCTTGTCAAGATCATGTTCAATTCCTTCCATTTACAGCCGGAATGCTGCCCAAATTATATCATTGTTATTCCTTCTCTATCTTGTTTTAACTGGAGTGGTTTCAATATCTATCTTGTCACTTAACCACTTAGTTCTCGTCGTATCCCATGTTCTTCTTATCTAACAGAGTGTTTTCAACTTCGTTCATCTCCGTTGTATTCTTTTCAAAAAAATTGTTTAACCTCCGAAGGTTCCTTGGTTTCACTCATTCGTCGAAGAAGCAACTTAGTTTTACCTTTTATCTTCCTCTTCCGTTTCTCCCCGGTGCCATCCTAGATCTCGCGACGAGATCCTCTTGTAGTGGTGGAGTGTTGTAACGCCCCGGATGTAACTTTCTATATTTGTAACTCCAACTCTTGCCATTTCCGGCTATGTGATATGATAATTTCCTTCATGGTTGGGTTTTGACTTTTGTTTTTGCATTTTGTTCATATCATGCATCTCATCTCATAGCATCATGCGCATTGCATCTGCATGTTTTCATAAAACTTGCATCCCCTCGTAGTTGCCGCGCCCCCTTGTTTTCGTTGACCGTTCGAAGACCAACCGGGTTCTTGTTTCCCTCTTGTTTGTTCGCCTTACCTTTTTGCACAGCCATGGACCCCCCTCGCAACCTCGCGTGCGCGTCCGAAACTGCCTCGGACCCGAACCGCTCAGGCGTCACTGTTGGGTCCGGACCAACCTCAAACATCCCTAAAACATCTTCAATTTCTTATTTGGTCTACCTAACCTACTTTTCTCGGTCGTTCAGTTACGATCGAAGGGTCAGATTAGTCCCTAACCAAAAACCAATTGGCTGTAAATAGTGAGCAACCCTAGTTTCTAGGGGAGATGTCCCATCCATCCTCCTCTCCGCTGCCACTAGCTCCACCTGGTCTCCCCCTTCCTCGGGACCCCGATCCAATCCATCCACCCCACCCGGCCGAACCAACCACCTCCTCGTTTTGCATCCCCGACCAACCAAGCAGCCCAGCACCTCGCGCCTGCCACAGCCGCTGCATCGCCTCCGCATCGAGCGCCGCTCGACCCCGCGTTGACCCGTCGCCCCGCTATGTCCATGGAGCCCCTTTGCCTGCTGCTTCTGCTGCTTCCTGCACCGCTGCCGTCATGCCAAGGCCTTGCATCACCGCCTCCAGATCACCGCGCCGCCTCAGCGAAGACCGCCAGCACCATCGCCGCCCTGCTTCCCCTGCATCCCCTGCTTCAGGTCGAGCAGCGCGCCATAGCGCTCGACCGCGCGTTGACTGTGCCCGCCTCGCGCGTGGGTTTCCTGCTGGCCTCTAGATCAGGCCTAGCCAGCGCCCCGCCGGCCTGCCTCTTCCACCGACTGGGCCTTGGCCCATGGTGAGCAGCCCATCCGCCCCGGTGCACATTTCAGTTTCGGCCTGCTACGTTTTTCTCCTGTTCTGTGAATTTCCTAATTTCCAGGGAATTGGCAGATTTACAAAAAACCCCTTCATGATCATGCATTTAATAACTGCACAACCGTGCATCGGATTAAAATGTTTTATATATGTAAAATGCTTAGAATTTTATCTAGTTTCATAATATGTGACTTTCATCCATGTGAAAAATGCTAAAACTTGCTGTTTGTTTAATTTGCTAAAATGCCATGTTAAAATGTTTTATTTCATAACTAAATAACCGTAGCTCCATTTTAAATAAACTTTACATGTAAATGGGGTAGAAAAATGCGTAGTTTAACATGGTGGCATTACTTTGCATGTTTAACAACTCTAAAATATGGTTTAGGGCAGAACAGTACCAAATTCATAATATGGACATGAGGATTTTCCGGAATTGTTGTTTGTTGTTTCGGCCTCATTTAAACTTGCCTAAATAGTTAGTTTACTAATGTTTCACTCCTTGCCATGATTAAAAACATTTATTATTGTTGGGTACATAAACGAGAGCGAACTAAATAACTTGAATGTGGTGTTTCATCAATATGCAACTCGTTGCATATTGAGCTCCACTTAAGTTGTAGTATTGTTTGTGCACTTTGCCATGCCATGCTCATTAAATCGGACATGCATCATACTTGATTGTGCATCATGCCATGTTTATGTGATGGTTGTTTACCATGTTGTTTGCTTCTTTCCGGTGTTGCTTCTTCGGGTTAGTTCCGATAACGTTGTATTTGTGAGGATTTGTTCGACTTCGTCCGTTTGTCTTCTTCATGGACTCGTTCTTCTTCCTTGCGGGATCTCAGGCAAGATGACCATACCCTCGAAATTACTTCTATCTTTGCTTGCTAGTTGTTCGCTCTATTGCTATGCCGCGCTACCTACCACTTGCTATATCATGCCTCCCATATTGCCATGTCAAGCCTCTAACCCAGCTTTCCCAGCCAACCGTTGTTTGGCTATGTTACCGCTTTTGCTCAGCCCCTCTTATAGCGTTGCTAGTTGCAGGTGAAGATGAAGTTTGTTCCATGTTGGGACATGGATATTGTTGGGATATCATGATATATCTTATTTTAATTAATGCATCTATATACTTGGTAAAGGGTGGAAGGCTCGGCCTTATGACTCGTGTTTTGTTCCACTCTTGCCGCCCTAGTTTCCGTCATACCGGTGTTATGTTCCTTGATTTTGCGTTCCTTACACGGTTGGGTGATTTATGGGACCCCCTTGACAGTTCGCTTTGAATAAAACTCCTCCAGCAAGGCCCAACCTTGGTTTTAACATTTGCCACTTAAGCCTTTTTCCCTTGGGTTATGCAGACTCAAGGGTCATCTTTATTTTAAACCCCCCGGGCCAGTGCTCCTCTGAGTGTTGGTCCGAAACGGGCAGCCTGCAGGGCCACCTCGGGGCAACTCGAGGCCTGGTTTTACTCGTAGCTTGACCTATCTGGTGTGCCCTGAGAAAGAGATACGTGCGACTCCTATAGGGATTTGTCGGCACATCGGGCGGCTTTGCTGGTCTTGTTTTACCATTGTCGAAAAGTCTTGTAACCGGGATTCCGAGACTGATCGGGTCTTCCCGGGAGAAGGAATATCCTTCGTTGACCGTGAGAGCTTGTGATGGGCTAAGTTGGGACACCCCTGCAGGGTATAAACTTTCGAGAGCCGTGCCCGCGGTTATGTGGCAGATGGGAATTTGTTAATGTCCGGTTGTAGAGAACTTGACACTTGACTTAAATTAAAATGCATCAACCGCATGTGTAGCCGTGATGGTCTCTTTTCGGCGGAGTCCGGGAAGTGAACACGGTTCTTGTGTTATGCTTGAACGTAAGTAGTTTCAGGATCACTTCTTGATCACTTCTATTTCACGACCGTTGCGTTGCTTCTCTTCTCGCTCTTATTTGCGTATGTTAGCCACCATATATGCTTAGTGCTTGCTGCAGCTCCACCTCACTACCTTCTCCTACCCATAAGCTTAAATAGTCTTGATCTCACGGGTGTGAGATTGCTGAGTCCTCAAGACTCACAGATTCTACCAAAACAGTTGCAGGTGCCGACGACACCAGTGCAGGTGACGCAACCGAACTCAAGTGGGAGTTCGATGAGGACCTTGGTCGTTACTATGTTTCGTTTCCTGATGATCAGTAGAGGAGCCCAGTTGGGACGATCAGGGACCTAGCGTTTGGGGTTATCTTCTTTTTATTTGGATTTGACCATAGTCGGTCTATGTGTGTATCTTGAATGATGTATGAATTTATTTATGTATTGTGTGAAGTGGCGATTGTAAGCCAACTCTCTTTATCCCATTCTTGTTCATTACATGGGATTGTGTGAAGATGACCCTTCTTGCGACAAAACCTACGATGCGGTTATGCTTCTAAGTCGTGCCTCGACACGTGAGAGATATAGCCGCATCATGGGTGTTATAGGGACGTGGGCCTAAGAATAGAACAACGCTGATGTGGCATAGTGATGAGGTGGACACGCTGCATGCCAAGAGAAATAGGTTAGTGGGGATGAACTATTTAGGTATTATAGATGATTGTAAAACATCCAAGAACGATAATAAAATAGCATGAATACTTTATAAATTATAGATACGTTGGAGACGTATCAGCTGTTGGGGAACGTAGTAATTTCAAAAAAAAAATCTACGCACACGCAATATCATGGTGATGCATAGCAACGAGAGGGAAGAGTGTTGTCCACGTACCCTCGTAGACCGAAAGTGGAAGCATTAGCACAACGCGGTTGATGTAGTCGTACGTCTTCACGATCCGACCGATCCAAGTACCGAACGTACAGCACCTCCGAGTTCAGCACACGTTCAGCTCGATGACGTCCCTCGAACTCCGATCCAGCCGAGCTTTGAGGGAGAGTTCCGTCAGCACGACGGCGTGTTGACGATGATGATGTTCTACCGACACAGGGCTTCGCCTAAGCACCGCTACGATATTATCGAGGTGGATTATGGTGGAGGGGGGCACCGCACACGGCTAAGAGATCAAGAGATCAATTGTTGTGTCTTTGGGGTGCCCCCTGCCCCCGTATATAAAGGAGCAAGGGGAAAGGCGGCCGGCCTTGGAGGAGGGCGCGCCAAGGGGGGAGTCCTACTCCCACCGGGAGTAGGACTCCTCCTTTCCTTGTTGGAGTAGGAGAAAGGAAGGGAGAAGGAGAAGGAAGGAAGGGGGCGCCCCCCTCCCTAGTCCAATTCGGACTAGTCCATGGGGAGGGGTGCGGCCACCCTTTGGGGCCTTTCTCTCCTTTCCCGTATGGCCCATTAAGGCCCAATACGAATTCCCGTAACTCTCCGGTACTCCGAAAATACCCGAATCACTCGGAACCTTTCCGATGTCCGAATATAGTCGTCCAATATATCGATCTTTACGTCTCGACCATTTCGAGACTCCTCGTCGTTTCCCTGATCTCATCCGGCACTCCGAACTCCTTCGGTACATCAAAACACATAAACTCATAATATAACCGTCATCTAACTTTAAGGGTGCGGACCCTACGGGTTTGAGAACTATGTAGACATGACCGAGACATGTCTCCGGTCAATAACCAATAGCGGAACCTGGATGCTCATATTGGCTCCCACATATTCTACGAAGATCTTTATCAGTCAAACCACATAACAACATACGTTGTTCCCTTTGTCATCGGTATGTTAGTTGCCCGAGCTTCGATCGTCGGTATCTCAATACCTAGTTCAATCTCGTTACCGGCAAGTCTCTTTACTCGTTTCGTAATACATCATCCCGCAACTTACTCATTAGTTGCAATTCTTGCAAGGCTTTAAGTGATGTGCATTACCAAGTGGGCCCAGAGATACCTCTCCAACAATCGGAGTGACAAATCCTAATCTCGAAATACGCCAACCCAACAAGTACCTTCGGAGACACCTGTAGAGCACCTTTATAATCACCCAGTTACGTTGTGACGTTTGGTAGCACACAAAGTGTTCCTCCGGTAAACGGGAGTTGCATAATCTCATAGTCATAGGAACATGTATAAGGCATGAAGAAAGCATTAACAACATACTAAATGATCGTGTGCTAAGCTAACGGAATGGGTCAAGTCAATCACATCATTCTCCTAATGATGTGATCCCGTTAATCAAATAACAACTCTTTGTCCATGGTGAGGAAACATAACCATGTTTGATTAACGAGCTAGTCAAGTAGAGGCATACTAGTGACACTCTATTTGTCTATGTATTCACACATGTATCATGTTTCTGGTTAATACAATTCTAGCATGAATAATAAACATTTATCATGATATAAGGAAATAAATAATAACTTTATTATTGCCTCTAGGGCATATTTCCTTCAGTCTCTCACTTGCACTAGAGTCAATAATCTAGTTCACATCACCATGTGATTTAATACCAATAGTTCACATCACCATGTGAGTAACACCCGTAGTTCACACCGTCTTGTGACCAACACCCAAAGGGTTTACTAGAGTCAATAATCTAGTTCACATCGCTATGTGATTAACACCCAAAGAGTACTAAGGTGTGATCATGTTTTGCTTGTGAGAGAAGTTTAGTCAACGGGTCTGCCACATTCAGATCCGTATGTATTTTGCAAATTTCTATGTCAACAATGCTCTGCATGGAGCTACTCTAGGTAATTGCTCCCACTTTCAATATGTATCCAGATTGAGACTTAGAGTCATCTAGATCAGTGTCAAAAATTTGCATCGATGTAACCCTTTACGACGAACCTTTTTTCACCTTCATAATCGAGAAACATATCCTTATTCCACTAAGGATAATTTTGACCGCTGTCCTGTGATCTACTCCTAGATCACTATTGTACTCCCTTGCCAAACTCAGTGGTAGGGTATACAATAGATCTGGTACACAACATGACATACTTTGTAGAACCTATGGCATAGGGAATGGCTTTCATTCTCTTTCTATCTTCTGCCGTGGTCGGGCTTTGAGTCTTACTCAATTTCACACCTTGTAACACAGGCAAGAACTCTTTCTTTGACTATTCCATTTTGAACTACTTCAAAATCTTGTTAAGGTATGTACTCATTGAAAAAACTTATCAAGCGTCTTGATCTATCTCTATAGATCTTGATGCTCAATATGTAAGCAGCTTCACCGAGGTATTTCTTTGAAAAACTCCTTTCAAACACTCCTTTATGCTGTGCAGAATAATTCTACATTATTTCCGATCAACAATATGTTATTCACATATACTTATCAGAAATGTTGTAGTGCTCCCACTCACTTTCTTGTAAATACAGGCTTCACCGCAAGTCTGTATAAAACTATAACCTTTGATCAACTTATCAAAGCGTATATTCCAACTCCGAGATGCTTGCACCAGTCCATAGATGGATCGCTGGAGCTTGCATATTTTGTTAGCACCTTTAGGATTGACAAAACCTTCTGGTTGCATCATATACAACTCTTCTTTAATAAATCCATTAAGGAATGTAGTTTTGTTTATCCATTTGCCAGATTTCATAAAATGCGGCAATTGCTAACATGATTCGGATAGACTTAAGCATAGATACGAGTGAGAAACTCTCATCGTAGTCAACACCTTGAACTTGTCGAAAACCTTTTTGCGACAATTCTAGATTTGTAGATAGTAACACTACTATCAGCGTCCATCTTCCTCTTGAAGATCCATTTAATCTCAATGGCTCGCCGATCATTGGGCAAGTCAATCAAAGTCCATACTTTGTTCTCATACATGGATCTCATCTTAGATTTCATGGCCTCAAGCCATTTCGCGGAATCTGGGCTCATCATCGCTTCCTCATAGTTCGTAGGTTCGTCATGGTCAAGTAACATGACCTCCAGAACAGGATTACCGTACCACTCTGGTGTGGATCTCACCCTGGTTTACCTACGAGGTTCGGTAGTAACTTGATCTGAAGTTACATGATCATCATCATTAGCTTCCTCACTAATTGGTGTAGGAGTCACAGGAACAAATTTCTGTGATGAACTACTTTCCAATAAAGGAGCAGGTACAGTTACCTGACCAAGTTCTACTTTCCTCCCACTCACTTCTTTCAAGAGAAACTCCTTCTCTAGAAAGGATCCATTCTCAGCAATGAATATCTTGCCTTCGGATCTGTGATAGAAGGTGTACCCAATTAGCTCCTTTGGGTATCCTATGAAGACACATTTCTCCGATTTGGGTTTGAGCTTATCAGGATGAAACTTTTTCTTATAAGCATCGCAACCCCAAACTTTAAGAAACGACAACTTTGGTTTCTTGCCAAACCACAGTTCATACGGTGTCATCTCAAACGGATTTAGATGGTGCCCCTTTTTTTTACGTGAATGCAGCTGTCTCTAATGCATAACCCCAAAACTGTAGTGGTAAATCGGTAAGAAACATCATAGATTGCACTATATCCAATAAAGTACGGTTACGACGTTTAGACACACCATTATGCTGTGGTGTTCCAGGTGGCACGAATTCGTGAAACTATTCCACATTGTTTTAATTGAAGACCAAACTCGTAACTCAAATATTTGTCTCCACAATCAGATCGTAGAAACCTTATTTTCTTGTCACGATGATTTCCACTTCACTCTGAAATTGTTTGAACTTTTCAAATGTTTCAGACTTATGTTTCATCAAGTAGATATACCCATATCTGCTCAAATCATCTGTGAAGGTCAGAAAATAACGATACCCGCCGCGAGCCTCAACACTCATCGGATCGCATACATCAGTATGTATTATTTCCAATAAGTCAGTTGCTCGCTCCATGTTCCGGAGAACGGAGTCTTAGTCATCTTGCCCATAAGGCATGGTTCGCAAGCATCAAGTGATTCATAATCAAGTGATTCCAAAAGCCCATCAGCATGGAGATTCTCCATGCGCTTTACACCAATATGACCTAAATGGCAGTGCCACAAATAAGTTGCACTATCATTATTAACTTTGCATCTTTTGGCTTCAATATTATGAATATGTGTATCACTACGATCGAGATCCAACGAACCATTTTCATTGGGTGTGTAACCATATAAGGTTTTATTCATGTAAACAGAACAACAATTATTCTCTAACTTAAATGAGTAACCGTATTGCAATAAACATGATCAAATCATATTCATGCTCAACGCAAACACCAAATAACACTTATTTAGGTTCAACACTAATCCTGAAAGTATAGGGAGTGTGTGATGATGATCATATCAATCTTGGAACCACTTCCAATACACATCGTCACTTCATCCTTAACTAGTTTCTGTTCATTATGCAACTCCCGTTTCGAGTTACTACTCTTTAGCAACTGAACCAGTATCAAATACCGAGGGGTTGCTACGAACACTAGTAAAATACACATCAATAATCTGTATATCAAATATATCTTTGTTCACTTTGCCATCCTTCTTATCCACCAAATACTTGGGGCAGTTCCGCTTCCAGTGACCAGTCCCTTTGCAGTAGAAGCACTTAGTCTTAGGCTTAGGTCCAGACTTGGGCTTCTTCACTTGAGCAGCAACTTGCTTGCCGTTCTTCTTGAAGTTCCCCTTCTATCCCTTTGCCCTTTTCTTGAAACTAGTGGTCTTGTTAACCATCAACACTTGATGCTCTTTCTTGATTTCTACCTTCGTCGATTTCAGCATCGCGAAGAGCTCGGGAATTACTTTCGTCATCCCTTGCATACTATAGTTCATCACGAAGTTCTACTAACTTGGTGATGGTGACTAGAGAATTCTGTCAATCACTATTTTATCTGGAAGATTAACTCCCACTTGATTCAAGCGATTGTAGTACCCAGACAATCTGAGCACATGCTCACTGCTTGAGCTATTTTCCTCCATCTTTTAGCTATAGAACTTGTTGGAGACTTCATATCTCTCACTCGGGTATTTTCTTGAAATATTAACTTCAACTCCTGGAACATCTCATATGGTCCATGACATTCAAAACGTCTTTGAAGTCCCGATTCTAAGCCGTTAAGCATGGTGCACTAAACTATCAAGTAGTCATCATATTGAGCTAGCCAAACGTTCATAACGTCTGCATCTACTCCTGCAATAGGTGTGTCACCTAGCGGTGCATTAAGGACATAATTCTTCTGTGCAGCAATGAGGATAATCCTCAGATCACGGATCCAATCCGCATCATTGCTACTAACATCTTTCAACATAATTTTTCTCTAGGAACATATCAAAATAAACATAGGGAAGCAACAACGCGAGCTATTGATCTACAACATAATTTGCAAAATACTATCAGGACTAAGTTCATGATAAATTTAAGTTCAATTAATCATATTACTTAAGAACTCCCACTTAGATAGACATCCCTCTAATCTTCTAAGTGATCACGTGATCCATATCAACTAAACCATGTCCGATCATCACGTGAGATGGAGTAGTTTCAATGGTGAACATCACTATGTTGATCATATCTACTATATGATTCACGCTCGACCTTTCGGTCTCCGTGTTCCGAGGCCATATCTGTTATATGCTAGGCTCGTCAAGCTTAACCTGAGTATTCCGCGTGTGCAACTATTTTGCACCCGTTGTATTTGAACGTAGAGCCTATCACACCCGATCATCACGTGGTGTCTCAGCACGAAGAACTTTTGCAACGGTGCATACTCAGGGAGAACACTTATACTTTGATAATTGAGTGAGGGATCATCTTATAATGCTACCGTCAATCGAAGCAAGATAAGATGCATAAAAGATAAACATCACATGCAATCAATATAAGTGATATGATATGGCCATCATCATCTTGTGCTTGTGATCTCCATCTCCGAAGCACCGTCATGATTACCATCGTCACCGGCGCGACACCTTGATCTCCATCATAGCATCGTTGTCGTCTCGCCAATCTTATGCTTCTACGACTATCGCTACCGCCTAGTGATAAAGTAAAGCATTACAGGGCGATTGCATTGCATACAATAAAGCGACAACCATATGGCTCCTGCCAGTTGCCGATAACTCGGTTACAAAACATGATCATCTCATACAATAAATTTAGCATCATGCTTTGACCATATCACATCACAACATGCCCTGCAAAAACAAGTTAGACGTCCTCTGCTTTGTTGTTGCAAGTTTTACGTGGCTGCTACGGGCTTAGCAAGAACCGTTCTTACCTACGCATCAAAACCACAACGATAGTTTGTCAAGTTGGTGCTGTTTTAACCTTCGCAAGGACCGGGCGTAGCCACACTCGGTTCAACTAAAGTTGGAAAAACTGACACCCGCCAGCCACCTATGTGCAAAGCACGTCGGTAGAACCAGTCTCGCGTAAGCGTACGCGTAATGTCGGTCGGGGCCGCTTCATCCAACAATACCGCCGAACCAAAGTATGATATGCTGGTAAGCAGTATGACTTATATCGCCCACAACTCACTTGTGTTCTACTCGTGCATATGACATCTACGCATAAAACCTGGCTCGGATGCCACCATTGGGGAACGTAGTAATTTCAAAAAAAAATCTACGCACACGCAAGATCATGGTGATGCATAGCAACGAGAGGGAAGAGTGTTGTCCACGTACCCTCGTAGACCGAAAGCGGAAGCGTTAGCACAACGTAGTTGATGTAGTCGTATGTCTTCACGATCCGACCGATCCAAGTACCGAACGTACGGCACCTCCGAGTTCAGCACACGTTCAGCTCGATGACGTCCCTCGAACTCCGATACAGCCGAGCTTTGAGGGAGAGTTCCGTCAGCACGATGGCGTGGTGACGATGATGATGTTCTACCAACGCAGGGCTTCGCCTAAGCACCGCTACGATATTATCGAGGTGGATTATGGTGGAGGGGGGCACCGCACACGGCTAAGAGATCAAGAGATCAATTGTTGTGTCTTTGGGGTGCCCCCTGCCCCCGTATATAAAGGAGCAAGGGGGGAAGGCGGCCGACCTAGGAGGAGGGCGCGCGAAGGGGGGAGTCCTACTCCCACCGGGAGTCGGACTCCTCCTTTTCTTGTTGGAGTAGGAGAAGGGAAGGGAGAAGGAGAAGGAAGGAAGGGGGCGCCCCCTTCCCTAGTCCAATTCGGACTAGTCCATGGGGAGGGGTGCGGCCACCCTTTGGGGCCTATTTCTCCTTTCCCGTATGGCCCATTAAGGCCCAATACGAATTCCCGTAACTCTCCGGTACTCCGAAAAATACCCGAATCACTCGGAACCTTTCCAATGTCCGAATATAGTCGTCTAATATATCGATCTTTACGTCTTGACCATTTCGAGACTCCTCGTCATGTCCCTGATCTCATCCGGGACTCCGAACTCCTTCGGCACATCAAAACACATAAACTCATAATATAACCGTCATCTAACTTTAAGGGTGCGGACCCTACGGGTTCGAGAACTATGTAGACATGACCGAGACACGTCTCCGGTCAATAACCAATAGCGGAACCTGGATGCTCATATTGGCTCCCACATATTCTACGAATATCTTTATCGGTCAAACCGCATAACAACATACGTTGTTCCCTTTGTCATCGGTATGTTACTTGCCCGAGATTCGATCGTCGGTATCTCAATACCTAGTTCAATCTCGTTACCGGCAAGTCTCTTTACTCGTTTCGTAATACATCATCTCGCAACTAACTCATTAGTTGCAATGCTTGCAAGGCTTTAAGTGATGTGCATTACCAAGTGGGCCCAGAGATACCTCTCCGACAATCGGAGTGACAAATCCTAATCTCGAAATACGCCAACCCAACAAGTACCTTCGGAGACACCTGTAGAGCACCTTTATAATCACCCAGTTATGTTGTGACGTTTGATAGCACACAAAGTGTTCCTCCGGTAAACGGGAGTTGCATAATCTCATAGTCATAGGAACATGTATAAGTCATGAAGAAAGCATTAACAACACACTAAACGATCGTGTGCTAAGCTAACGGAATGGGTCAAGTCAATCAAATCATTCTCCTAATGATGTGATCCCGTTAATCAAATAACAACTCTTTGTCCATGGTTAGGAAACATAACCATCTTTGATTAACTAGCTAGTCAAGTAGAGGCATACTAGTGACACTCTGTTTGTCTATGTATTCACACATGTATCATGTTTCCGGTTAATACAATTCTAGCATGAATAATAAATATTTATCATGATATAAGGAAATAAATAATAACTTTATTATTGCCTCTAGGGAATATTTCCTTCATCAGCATCCCCAAGCTTAATTCCTACTCGTCCTCGAGTAGGTAAATGATAAAAGAAATAATTTATGAAGTGTGAATGCTAGCAAAGTGCATAAGTTTGATCAATGACAATTTCAATCTCTTTCCTAGCATCATAGCAGCAATTCTTTCTCATAAAATTTCTCATGTTAAAGTAGCAACCAATTCACATGTTATGGTTCAAACAATGAATTCTCTTGAAACTCAACAACCTATGTTCTCTGTCACCAAGTAATTGTAATTCAAATTATTCAACAGAGTTTAAGTAAGAGTTCCACATACTCAACCATCATATAGTCCTCTATGATTTCTAACACTCACCGCATACACATGAGCAAAACATTTCAACCGGACACACAGAAAGATAGGGGCTTATAATTTTGCCTCCCAACGTATTCACCTCAAGGGTGACGTCAACAATAATAGCTCATGCTACCCATATCCAACTGGATATATGTCCCTAGATCTTTCCTCACCACATAATGCTTGCCAAAAGAGAAAAATAAAAAGGAATAGAGATAAAAACTTTGACTCTTGCATGAAAGTAAATACATAAAAGTAAAAGATAGACCCTTCGCAGAGGGAAGCAAAGGTTTCCATGCACTTATTTGTTTGTATTCTCAACCCCTTAGTGCAAGAAAATGTCACGTTATATTACCCCCTATGATAGCAACCTTTATTATGCAGTCTGTCGCTTTTATTCTTTGCCATCATAAGTTCGTACAACGCTCAATTTTCTCTTACACTAAATGATCTAACACTTTTAGAAGCAATTTTTATTGCCTTATTGCACCGATGACAACTTACTTGAAGGATCTTGCTCAATCCTTAGGTAGGTATGGTGGACACACGAAGATAACATTTGGGTTGAAGGGTTTTTGGATGCACAAGTAGTATCTCTATTGGTGCGGAATTTTTGGCTAGCAAAGATGGGGGGCAAGCACCACATGTTGAAGGATCTATGACAATATAACTTCTATGTGAATATGAACAAACATAAACCATTACGTTGTCTTCCTTGTCCAATGTCAACAATTTTGGCATATAATATTTTGATGGGGGCTCACAATCACAAAAGATTTCCAAGATAGTGTATTTGCATGTGAAAGTTCTCTTCCTTCTACTAATCATTCATGAATTGCTTGTATGACCAATATTGTGATTGTCAAGCCTCAAAAGATTTCACTTTCTAAACCCAATATGAAGCCACTACTAGGCATGATATGAACATATAATTTTAACTTCATGATATTCAATTCACTCGACAATTACTCATAGGATATAAGTGAAGCATAAGAGTAAATGACAAGCTACTCCAAAAAGATATAAGTGAAGATCATAAGCATAATATTTCTTTCTCTCAAATTAATTTAAGTGAAGCAAGAGAGAATTTCTTCAAAAATACTAAAACACACCATGCTCAAAAATATATAAGTGAAGCACTAGAGCAATTCCATAGAAAAGAGCTTCGTTGACGGGATGTGAGTGCCGCTTACCTAGCCTCCCTGGCAACTATTTGAGGACTCTATTTTATTTAGAAACTTTCAGATCTAAGTATTTTATTAAAACAACAAGCAAAAAAATGACATTTCAAGAATAGCACACATCAAGTGAAGAAGCAAAAACTTAGGCTCATCCGATACTAACCGATAATTGTTGATGAAGAAAGGTGGGATGCCTACCGGGGCATCCCCAAGCTTAGATGATTGAGACTTCTTGAAATATTATCTTGGGATGCCTTGGGCATCCCCAAGCTTGAGTTTTTTTGTCTCCTTAATTCCTTTTATATCACGGTTTACCTAAATCTTAAAAACTTCATCCACACAAAACTCAACAAGAACTCGTGAGATAAGTTAGTATAAACCAATGCAAAAACCTTATCATTCTATACTGTACCAAAGCACTAAAATTATTATTAAACATTGAATACTAATTGCCTCTGAATATTTAATACTCCTATCCTCAAATAGAATCACTGAACAAGCAAACATATGCAAATAATGCAAACATAACAACAATCTGCAAAAACAGTACAGTCTATAAAGAATGCAAGAGTATCAATACTTCTTAAACTCCAAAGATTATGAAAATCTACCAAACTGTAGATAATTTATAAGATCTTATTTTGCAAATAGTTTCAACATTTTATCACATTCTAAATTTTCTAGGGAATTTTTGCAACATCGATAAACTTTCTGTTTTGAAACAACAACATGTATACTTGCAAAATAAGCATGGTAAAGGCTATCCTTGACATTTTTATTGAAATGAAAGATGCAAAACATTATTATAAATAACAGCAAGCAAATCCTAGCAAAATAAAATGATGCTCCAAGTAAAACTCATATCATGTGACGAATAAAAATATAGCTCCAAGTAAGGTTACCGATAATGTTGGAGACGAAAGAGGGGATGCCTTCCGAGGCATCCCCAAGCTTAGTTGCTTGGATATTCCTTGAATATTGAGTTGGGGTGCCTTGGGCATCCCCAAGCTTAGGGTCTTTTCACTCCTTATTCTCCTCATATCTATGTCTCACCGAAAACTTGAAAACTTCAATCACGCACAACTTAACGGAACTTCGTGAGATAGGTTAGTGTGATAAAGAGAAAATCATTTCACTTTGGTAATGTCAAAGACAAGATTCATAACTGTTTCCACACAATACCTACTGTAGCATATCATTTCCACAATTTATATTGAGCAATATAAGCCATAGAAACTAGGAAACAAGCAAACTATGCATTGAAAACAGAATCTGTCAAAAACAGAACAGTCTGTAATAATCTATACTAAAACCATACTTCTACTACTCAAAAAATTATGAAAAAATTAGGATTTTGCCTTGTCAAGTCAAACCCACAAGAAAAAGGAATACAATTTTCTCTTCAGAACTCATTGATGCATGATACTGACGAACACTACTTTCATGTAAGACAGGCGCATGATAGGAGGATGGAATATGTATGAAAAATAGGACGACATGACATATTGAGATGTATGATGTATAAAGTGTAAACTAAGAACAAGGTGTTTGAACTAGTTAGAAGCAATGCAAGCTAGAAACCATATGAAAGATGAAACCAATATCACTCTGCCAAATTAAAAGGGTGGCCTAATAAATGTATTTGACCAAATTAGAAGCAATACATCGCAACAGACTAGAAATAATATGCAATATGCAACGAATAAAGGTGTCTCATCGTAAGTGATTGATGCAGGATATAGAAGAGAGGTAGTTTCATATAAGAACATGGTTAACACATAGATGTAGTGTGTACCAAAAATAGGAAGGCATGTCATATTCACAGGTATAATGTGTAAAGTAAGCAGATGCAATTTACCCTAATTAGAAGCATTACAAGCTAGACACTGTATGCAACATGCAACCACATATCACACTGCGAAGTTAGAGCAAGCACCTGCGATGGTGGTGTAGGGGAAGTGCGGTCTTCAAGTACAGAGCTATGTTCAATATATTCATTTAGGCTTGCTGTTTGTGAGAATCATGTGGAGAGGATGAAACTGCACTCTTTATAAGAGTAGCGTGTCTCATACTAACCCACGGGAGTGACTGTCTCATCATAAGCGATAGATGCAGGATACACAAGAACAGTAGTTTGATGTAAGAACATGGTGTGATAGGCAGATGTAGTATGTACCAAAAACAGGAAGGCGTGTCATATTCACATGTATAATGTGTAAGCTAATTAAGGAAATGCAATTTAACAAATTAGGAGCAATACAAGCTAGGCACCATATGCAACATGCAACCAGATATCACACTGCCATGTTAGATTAAGCACCTGGGGTTGTGGAGTAGGGGAGATGAGATTTGGAACTTGCATTGCAATAGGAGTAGCGGGAGAATCTGCAGAGATCATCTGTTTCGGTTGCTCCAGAGGACCACCATCATTCTGTGCCTTCGTCCTTTTAGATTTTGCCTTGTCAAGTAAACACACAAGAAAAAGGAATGAAATTCGCACTTCCAAATTCGTTGATGCATGATACCGACGAACACAACTTTTATGTATGGCAACCACATTGTAGGAGGATGTAATATGTACAAAAAACGCTAAGCAGAAGGCATTTCAACAAATTGGAAGCAATGCAATCTAGACACCATATGAAAGATCCAACCAAAATCACTCTACCAAGTTAGATGTGTCTCATTATAAGTGGCACTTCAACAAATTAGAGGCAATACATGTTTGAAATGATATGCAAGATGCAACCAATATTACACTGTCAACTTGAAGGTGTCTCGTCAGAAGTGATTGATGAGAGATACACAAGAAAAGTAGTTTGATGTAAGAACATGGTTAATAGAAAGACGTAATATGTACCAAAAACAGGAACGCATGTCATATTCACAGGTATAATGTGTTAACTAAGCAAATGCAATTTACCCTCATTAGAAGCATTACAAGGTAGACACCATATGCAACATGCAACCACATATCATACTGCCAAGTAAGAGCAAGCACCTGCGATGGTGGTGTGGGGGAATTGTGGTCATCAACTAGAGAGCTACGTTGACTATCTTCATTTAGCCTTGCTGTTTCTTGAGAATCATGTGGGGAGGATGACACTGCACTCTTTAAACGAGTAGTGGGTCTCACAGTAACACACTGGGGTGACTGTCTCGTCATAAGTGATTGATGAGGGATACAAAAGAGCATTAGTTTGACGTACGAACATGGTTAATAGACATATGTAGTATGTATCAAAAACAGGAAGGCATGTCATTATCAAAGGTATAATGTGTAAAGTAAGCTGATGCAATTTAACCAAATTGGAAGCAATACAAGCTAGACACCATATGCAACATGCAACCACATTTGACAGTGCGAAGTTAAAGCAAGCACCTGGGATGGTTGTGTGTGGCAATTGAGATCATCAACTGCAGAGTTATGTTTACTGTGTCCATCTGCTGGCACTGCACCCTTTAGAGCGCTGAGACGCTTAGTGCTTATCTTCGAATTACACTGGAGCGACTTCTGTCTTTTCTTTTTTATATTCATCAACACTGCGTCAGAGTCTGAAATACCCATGCATAAAAAAACAATAGTGTGAGTATGGGTGAAGTGTGTGCACAAGTAGTACAGTGTAAAGGTAGCAGATAGCAGGTCGGTGAGAAATAAATGACGGGAGACATATGATAGCTCTACAACATGCATGGCACACGAAATTACTAGATTCTACTCCCTCCGTTCCCAAATATTTTTCTTTCTAGACATTTCAAATGGTTACAACATACAGATGTATGTAGACATATTTTAGAGTGTAGATCCACTCATTTTGCTTCGTATGTAGTCATTTGTTGAAATCTCTAGAAAGACAAATATTTGGGAATGGAGGGAGTAGGATTTTAAAATATGAGCACAGGGATGGCTGGGAAATGCCGATGCTCCTCCAGCACACCACAAGGTGTGGTCCTATGAAAATAATAGTCGAGTGAAAACAAATAGGTCAGTCCATTTTTTCTGCACCGTCCGATGTACAAAGAAAAGGCAGATCGCCTTCATCTACCTCCAACCAGCCAGTGTTACGATCTTCCTCGAAACGCCAGCGACCACCGGCCCAGTCCCTGCCTCCGCCCTCCCCTCAACCTCACCGCACCGCTGTGCTTGGCACCGCCCCGACCATCCCTTCAAGCCCCGCCGACCTCCAGATCGGGCGCAAGCAGCTCCTGCGCCCCACACCCCTATGATAGACACCGATGCGCCGCTTCCCCGGCGAACAGGCGGACTATGTGCTCCGCGCGCCTAAGCGGGTGCTGCTTCTTTTAATTGCGATTCGACCGACCCTGAATTGAAATCCAGGCGGGATACTGACCTCTAGCAAAGGTTAAATAGTAAATGGGAGGAAACCTTGTGCATTTAGTATCACGAAGAAGATGTAGTACGAAGTGCTCAACTAGTTTCTTTCGTGGGATGAATACAGTGTGAGCAGAGACGTAAGATTTGCACGAATAAGGGAAGAGGAGTACCTCTTTCTGCTGGCAGTGTTGTGTCCTCCTTCTGTTTTTCCAACAATCTTCTTGTGGTTCGCTGGAAACGAGAAGTTGTGGAGGACGGTGGAGCCTTGTACGAATCCATGGCCAAGTTGTTGAGTGTGGTGCGGTGGCCGTCTGTCAGCAGCGGGGAACTAGATCCGAGGCGACGAACGATGGCGTAGCAGGAACAGCTCCGGTGCGGTGGACGGTTGCGACAGTGGAGCGGCAGCGGTGAGGCGCAGGACGACGTGGTCGAAGTGGTTCTGGTACGGTGCACGTCGGCGTCGGTGTCATGGAGGCAGCTCTGCCTCGGCTTCAGCTGCTAAGTCCTTGAGGGCGTTGCGGTTGCGGTTGCGTTGGACGACGACGTCGGGGTACCGGCTCCAGCGTGATGGAGGAGGGCGGCGGTGGATTGGGCGTGATGGGCTGGAGGACGGAGGAGGCTGGGATTTCACGGCTGGTGGAGAGGGCGTTTTGGCGCCCATGGAGTATGAATGGGGAAACAGAGGGAGGGGGAACTAAGGGTGAACAATTTTTCGGTTTGGGACGCGCTTGTTTGAAATTTGGGGAAAGTTACAAACTTTGCCCCCATCTAAAATTTTGGACATATTGCGGGTTGGGGTAGGACAGTAATCTCAGGTGTCCCAAATGGTGGGCGGGATAGATTTTGGCCGAGCGCATGGGTGTTTAGGCGCCCACGGCGTATGAATGCTTCTCGGAGGTGGTTGAGACTGGCGTCTTGGTGAAGTTACAAACCTACCCCGGTTTAGACCTTTGGACATCGGGCCGATAGGCTACACATGCCAGAGTCAGGACAGTAATTTCCTACCATCAAACATTAGTCTCGCGCGGTTTCAGGTGACCAGAGGCTTATTTGGTGCTTCCTTCAATATTTGGGAGCAGAAGCATTAAAGTTTTCGGTTCTCTTGAATTGAACTTTCAGGATTTGTCAAACTTCACAAATCTTTACTCTTGAAAATCCTAAAACTACGATTATTTTGGAATGGAGGGGGTACATTTGAATATACATTGTACACGAGTATATATTCAAAAATATGCAACTTACCTCTGTTCATGCATGGTTCCAGATATAATCTCCTTGGTTGCAAAAAAATAGTTAGACATGCGTATGAATATATAGCATGTTCAAACGCACAACAAAGATTGATGCCCCCTTTTAGACCTGATTTACAAATGCCATTATCTCGGGTTCAAATAGATGAATGCACTTCCTATGAATTCAAATCTTCGAAACCCCCTTTATGTTGAATTGAACATGTATTCTATTTCGTAGCTAGCAATTTGGAATGTATCCATGTAAGTGACAAATGTATAAAGTGCTTCACACTAACAACATGGAGTGCACTAATTAATGTTTATATATGAATTGCAAAAGCAATGCATTGCCTGTATTTCAAACCGCTCTCACTCTATGGATCGATAATATGAAATAAATACATGCACATGCTAGAATTCAATAGAGTATGGGTGTCTGATAGACCGATTGTCGTTCATACGCAAATTGCAAAATTCATGATCTCATCCAAAAATAATAATGCCATTTATATTTTAATTTAATGTGTAGAGCCCCCTTTTACACATAGATGCACTATGCCTCGGCCCGTTCTCACAAACGCGCTATATATCTCTCTATCTAACGCATAAGTGCACACACTTTATATACATCAGTATTTCTCTTTCACACATGCTGACAATCTCTCCCGGGGTGTCTCAAGCACACACTCTCTCTGTATCTCTCTCTCTCTCTCTTTCTGACTACTATGTGTACCACTCTTTTCACTAATCTCAGTTGGAAAACACTATTTCTCTCACATGCATATATACACACGCACGGTCTCTACTAGCCCTCTATACGCACATATATGTGCCTACGTGTCTCCGGCACACACATTGTCATTAGGCCTCTCTTGCACACATTCCCCCCCCCCCCCAGACACACCTCTCTCATAGTAGTTGGCAGATATGATTCCATCAGATCATTCGGTAGGATATCCCTGACTGTTAGGCTGGATGGTAATACGAGGCAAAGTTTTACCCAAGTTCGGACCCTTGCAGCTGAGGAAAAAGCCTACTCCTGGTACTGTATATTAGTGATAGGGGTGTGTACAAAGTACACGTGAATACCAGGTATTGTGCGTGTGTGTATACTATCGACGAACTAGCCCCCAGGCTTCTATAACATACTCGGGACCTAGGGTTACAAATCATATATAGTCGGCTTATCACCAGTGGGGATAGAGTCCTCCACGACTCTGGTAGCTTCGTGTTGTACGCCGAGTCCTCCACATGGGTCTTCGTATAATGCGTCTCGGTCCAACCTATGTGGCGCAGGTTGGAACCGACCCATGAGTCCTCATGTTGACCCACCACAACTAGAAATGATGTGCCCACCCGAACTAGAAATGATGTGCCCACCACACCACACATGCAATCGGTCACTAAGAAAATAAGCATATACAATAGTACAATGTTATACATGAAAGTTAATTGCATGGTGCATCCAAAAATATTTGTTCTGCATTGTGAATGTTTATATTTTCTCCTAAAATATTAGTCACGGGAAAGAGAAATGAAGGGCATATCTCTCCTTGTCTCCACCGGACACCCCCTCTTTCTACACCACTTTCACGTACGCACACAAACTATCTCTCGGCCCTCTAAAAGTATGCATGCCCATGACACATTCACGCATGACGGTCACTGTATTTCAAGCGAAAGCACTATACGGCCGCTGGACTTCAGAATATGCTCATTATGGTCACCATATACATTCTCGTGGTGATCATATGGTATCTAGCTCAAGATACGTCTCCGTATTTTGTTGATGACACTGACGGACATTGTATTTGATGCATGCTCCGTATTTGTTGACGACACTTACGGTCATTGTATTTGAAGCGAAAGCATAGTATGGTCACTGGATTTCAGAATAAGCTCATCACAGTCAGCACATACATTTTGTGGTGCTAACCAACCTGTGGTTGGATGGTTAGGAGGACAGTGGTTTCTCGAGCCCACTAGGGTTAAAGTCCTCGTGCTCGCATTTATCCTGGGTTAATTTCAGTATTTTCCCGGCGATGTGCGTTCAGTGGGAGGAGACGTTCCACTCGACTACGAGGCACCTATGGTGACTTCGTAAAATCTCAAGATCATATGCTGGCTCACTCTCTCGAAGGTGCTCATAGGGGTAGGGTCTGCGTGTGTGCGCTTATAGCGGTGAGTGCTTGCACGTATATATGAGCGCTTGCGTCTGTACCGTGTTAAAAAATACATGTCGTGATTATACGTTCACTGGCTCACCCGTACAACTCCGTATTTTGTTGATGACACAATCAATTGACCAGTCAAACATTCCACGTGGCGCAACTAGTGTTGCATCATCGGGGCGCGTAACCATGGGGCCCACCTGTCAGCGCGTATATGAAGGAAAGAAATGGTAGTTTGAGTCTGTACTGTGTTAATAAAATACATTTTAGGGTGATCATATGGTCACTGGCTCACCATACAGCTCCATAATTTGTTGATGACACGATCAATTGACCAGTCAAACGGTCCACATTCAGCAGTGTACATTACCATAGGGCCCACCCGTCAGCGCGTATATGAAGGACAGAAATGGTAATGAATTAGTGGTCGGTGGGGATTCGAAGTTGTGAGACCTCTGGTTGGCAGTCGCCTGCGGTGTGGGGGGGTGATTGGGCGGTGGCGTGGGGATCGTCGGAGAAAAAGCTTGGCGTGGGGGGGGGGGCTAGAGGGATGGCCGGGGCGGCGGCAGACCGGCGGTGGGGAGTGGTTTTGGGGCGGGTGGGGCGGCGTGGCCGCGCGTGCCGGCCGCGGGCGGCCGGCGGTTCGGCCGGTGGTGGCTGGCGGCTCAGGGGGGGTGGAGGTTGAAGATAAACTGCCGGCCCTTGATTTCATATCCAACGGCTGGAAAATCTACTGACGAGAGATGAAAAAGTCAGTCGACTGACGTGTAGCCTCACCCCGCATGTACACATGCACGCATGCAACACTCTGCACGAACACACGCACGCATGCAGGCGTGCAACATTGACACGTACACAAATACACGCACGCATGCAGGCGTGCAACACTGACACATACACATTCACTCATGAACATACGCATGTACGCACACATGCATGCAACACTGAAATATACACATGCACGCACGCAACACTCGCACGCCTGCATGCACACAACACACGACGCAAGACACACTGAAAGTGCGTTATATCGACTAGAGGGGGGTGAATAGGCGATTTTTATGAATTCTTCACTGAGGAATTTCAGGGTGAGGAAATTCCTAAGTGAAGAACTACTTGCAGCGGAATAAGTACTCAGATGTAAACATAACATAACACAAGCATGGTCATCATGATGAAATGAAGACAAGCACAAAGTACAGAAAGCGTAAACACAGGATAAAACAGGATGAAGACAAACAGACTGAAGAAATTGAGCTGAGGAAATTGAGAAATTCTTCAGTTAAAGTCTTCAAACAGATATGAAGAAGCACACAACAACTGTAATGAGGAAATGAAAGAGTTGAGGAAATAGAACCAGTAGTGAAGACAATGATTTGGTAGACCAGTTCCAACTGCTGTGACAGTTGTACGTCTGGTTGGAGCGGCTAGGTATTTAAACCTGAGGACACACAGTCCCGGACACACAGCCCTCACCGTATTCTCCTTGAGCTAAGGTCACATAGACCTCGCCCAATCACTCATGGTAAGTCTTCAGGTGACTTCCAAACCTTCACAAACTTGGTCACTCGGCGATCCACAATTTCCTCTTGGATAATCTAGACCATGACGCCTAACCGTCTGGAAGATGCACAGTCTTCAAAGGTAACAAGCGTCAGATCCACGCAGGATCAATCTCTTCAGTGATGCTCAATCACTTTGGGTTTGTAGGTGTTTGGGTTTGGGTTTCCTCACTTGATGATTTTCGCTCAAAGTCCTCGGAGGATGGGATGCTCTCAAATGACAAGTGTCAGTTTCTCTCGGAGCAGCCAACTAGCTAGTGGTTGTAGGGGGCGGCTATTTATAGCCTAGAGAGCAGCCCGACATGATAAGACATAAATGCCCTTCAAAGATATGAGCGTTAGGTGGGTAGATATTTTGGGACAGCTGGCGCGTAGCACAGCAACGGTCGGATATTTGAGGCTCAATTTCCTCAGGGCTATCATGTTCCTCACTGTGTAGGCAATCCGCACTGGCGAATTCCTAACTCCTCAGTCAGAAAAAATTCCTTAGCGACCAGAATAACTGCGTCTCTGTCACTGAAGAAATTGACTGAACTGTATGAGATTTCCAATGGCTTCACTCGAAGGGATTGGTAGGTGTAGGATTTTGAGTTGAGCATCACTTGGAAATTTTTCCTTAGTATTTCCTCGACCCCCTTTAACAGTACGGTGTTTCCTATGACTCAAGAAAGAGAAAATGAAACTACGAAAACAAAAGTCTTCACGCTTCATGTTCCTCGAATGAAAGCCAAGTCTTCAAGGTCACACCAATTTCTTCACTTTCAAAGTCTTCATAAATCCGAAGTCTTCAGTCGAAGACATTCATTTTTAGGGGTCGACTTTCTGTGTCAATATCAAACTCCTCATAGACTTATAGACCCGTGTACACTCACAAACACATTAGTCCCTTAACCTATAAGTCTTCAATACACCAAAATCACTAAGGGGCACTACATGCACTTACAATCTCCACCTTTTTGGTGATTGATGACAATATAGGTTAATTTTTCAACGGGGATAAACATATGAGTGTAAATACTGATATTGAGGAGTTTGATTGCAAGATATAGAAGAACCCCCCTGAAGATGTGCATAGTGAGGAATTTTCTTTTGAAGCAATGCACACTTGAAGAATAGAATCATGGAGATCTCCCCCTATATCTTGTAATTCATACACGCATTTGACATATAATATGAAGAATTTGAAATGCATGATGAAATATGGTGACTGATGTAATTCAACATGCGTGCATTAACATTAACGCGGAATAAGCATGCAGAAAATCTCAGCAAAGGTATCAGACCACCATAGAGTTTAAGTTTACAACTCGATCGAATAAAGTCTTAGAAGAACGAGAGTTGTAACTTTAGCAAAAACACCCATATAGATAGACCTGCTTGAAGACTAACTCAAATTTCTCCCCCTTTGTCATCGAATGACCAAAAGGATCGAAAAATGAGGACTAACGCCCCTGAAGAATATCAAGTTGATGGAGGAGCGCCAGCGTTGTTGGGGTCGTTTGTTGTTGTAGGGCCTGCCGCAGTGTCGTCCAAGTCTTCATGCTCATCGGTTTCGCATGATGAAGAATATGAGCTGGCCACCTAGGAAGGAACCTTGACCTTCTTGAGTTTTTTCGATGGAGGAGCAGACCAGTCAAAATCCTCCTTGTGACCCATTTGCTTCAGATCTTCTTCACCATACAGATGTGACAGAATAGCTTAGGTGCGACCGAAGACTTCATGGAGGTAGAAATGGTTTTTCTTCACTGCATTGTGCGTAGCAGTCATGTTGTGAAGAATCAAACCAAACTGACGCTTAACCCATTTGTGGTTTCGATCCACCTTCTGGTGAAGACTAAGAAGCAGCTCACGGTCAGTCATCACTCCTGGAGCTGTGGCTCGAGGATTTGGCTTGGATGCATTGGCAGCAGAATCATGAGTGGCAGAGTCATCATTGGTGGAATAAGATGCAGCTTTGCGAAACTGACCATCCAATGGACAAATGCCTTCATCAATAACAGCAACGGCCTTGCCCTTTTCATCAGCTGAGGAAAGCGTCCGCTTGAGGACTTCAATTGGGGGCAAGTAGCTGAGGTGATTCTGAAAATCAGCCTTGCAGTTGAGTGAAGACCTTATTCTGAGGAATCTCATAATCCAGGGTGCGTAAGGCTTCAACTCTAACGGAGAGAGTGCAACATTTGCCAGAGTCCTCATGAAGAAATCATGATAATTGACAGGAATGCCACGTATGATGTTGAATAGCAGATTCTTCATGATGCCAACAATTTCCTCATCAGACGAGCGTGGCCTTTGATTGGACTCATAGTCTTCGTCAGAATGCGATAGACTGTTCTTGGCACATATAGCAATTCCTTCACAAGGAATTTGGTCCTTGGGGCTTGACCGGGCTTCAGAGGCTTCATTAGCACTTGCATGTAATGTGCAGTGAGCTCAGGCTCTTGGTACAGACAACGAGCACCTTCAAGGGGAGGACTGATTGGCAGGGCATGAAGTAATTCAGAGGCTGGTGCTTTGTAATGAGTATTTTCGGTCATCTAGTCCAACACCCAAGAGTTGATATCATCAGCATCGCCTGTGATGTGCAGGGTTGCATAGAATTGAAGAATGAGCTCTTCATTCCAATTGCAAATATCCGTGCAAAAGTTGAGCAGTCCTGCATCATGAAGCACACTGAGGACTGGGGTGAAGCAAGGCAGTGATTCCATGTCCATGTGAGGAATATGCTCATGGTCGAAGACTTTGTCCTTGTTGAAAAGCAGCGAAGAATAAAAAATTTCTTGGCAGGCAGTCCAGAAGCACTTCCTTCTAAGACGAGCAGAGTCATATGGGTTATAATCAGTGAAGAAAACATGCTCACCGAAGAAGTCATCAGCCTTGAATTTCTGCTTCTTCGAGAAGGGATCCTTTGGCTTGGGCTGAGGAGTATCGGTCAATTGCATCACCATCTCAGGAATCACAATCTCAGGATCCACAGGCTGAGGAATTTCAGGTTCTTCTTCAGTGATAGCATGGGTCTTCAATTCTTCATTGACATTTTCTTCAGCACTAGTGGCTGGAATCTCTTCATGGACAGACGGGGTTGCACGAGGTTCTTCAGATCCCATTTGTACTTCAATATTGACAAGGGACTGAGGAATTTGTTGCAGAGGTGTGAATAAAGGAGAGTTGGGGTGTTGACTTTCCCAAAAGTCATCATTCAGCACAGCGGTTGTAACCCAATGTCCACATCTGTAACGCCCACGATGCGGCTATATCTCCCACGTGTCGAGGCACGACTTAGAGGCATAACCGCATTATGGTTTTGTCGCAAGAAGGGTCATCTTCACACAATCCCATGTAATGAACAAGAATGGGATAACGAGAGTTGGCTTACAATCGCCACTTCACACAATACATAAATATAATTCATACATCATCCAAAATCCACACATAGACCGACTACGGTCAAATCCAAATGATAATAAGATAACCCCAAATGCTAGATCCCCGATCGTCCCAACTGGGCTCCACTACTGATCATCAGGAAAAGACACATAGTAACGACCACGTTCCTCATCGAACTCCCACTTGAGCTCGGTTGCGTCATCTGCACTGGCATCGTCGGCACCTGCAACTGTTTTGGTAGAATCTGTGAGTCACGAGGACTCAGCAATCTCACACCCGCGAGATCAAGACTATTTAAGCTTATAGAAAAGGATGGTGTAATGAGGTGGAGCTGCAGCAGGCACAAAGCATATATATAGTGGCTAACATACGCAAATGAGAGCGAGAAGAGAAGCAACGGAACGGTCGTCATCTAGTAGTGACCAAGAAGTGATCCTGAGCTCCTACTTACGTCATTCATAACTCAAGCCGTGTTCACTTCCCGGACTCCGCCGAGAAGAGACCATCACGGCTACACACACGGTTGATGTATTTTAATTAAGTCAAGCGACAAGTTCTCTACAACCGGACATTAACAAATTCCCATCTGCCTCATAACCGCGGGCACGGCTTTCGAAAGATAATACCCTGCAGGGGTGTCCCAACTTAGCCCATCATAAGCTCTCACGATCAACGAAGGATAAACCTTCTCCCGGAAAGACCCGATCAGTCTCGGAATCCCGGTTTACAAGACATTTCGACAATGGTAAAACAAGACCAGCAAAGCCGCCCGAATGTGCCGACAAATCCCGATAGGAGCTGCACATATCTCGTTCTCAGGGCACACCGGATGAGCAGTCCGTACAACTAAAACCAGGCCTCAAGTTTCCCCGAGGTGGCGCTGCAAAGGGCTCTAGTTTGGACCAGCACTCAGAGGAACACTGGCCCGGGGGTTTAAATAAAGATGACCCTCGGGCTCGCGAAAACCCAAGGGAAAAGGCTTAGGTGGAAAATGGTAAAACCAAGGTTGGGCCTTGCTGGAGGAGTTTTATTCAAGGCGAACTCTCAAGGGGGTCCCATAAATCACCCAACCGCGTAAGGAACGCAAACTCAAGGAACATAATACCGGTATGACGGAAACTAGGGCGGCAAGAGTGGAACAAAACACCAGGCATAAGGCCGAGCCTTCCACCCTTTACCAAATATATATAGATGCATTAATTAAATAAGAGATATTGTGATATTCCAAAATATCCATGTTCCAACATGGAACAAACTTCATCTTCACCTGCAACTAGCAACGCTATAAGAAGGGCTGAGCAAAAGCGGTAACTTAGCCAAACAACGGTTTGCTAGGAAAAGGATGGTTAGAGGCTGTCATGGCAATATGGGAGGCATGATATAGCAAGTGGTAGGTAGCGCAGCATGGCAATAGAACGAACAACTAGCAAAGCAAAGATAGAAGTGATTTCGAGGGTATGGTCATCTTGCCTGCAAGGTTCTCAGAGTTGTCGAAAGCTTGATCCTCGTAAGCGTACTCAACAAGTTCCTCATTCACGAACTCATCTCCCGGCTCTACCCAAGACAAGAACACAAGCAACGGAACCACAATCAATCACGGGAAATGCACAAGCAACATGATGCAAAACATGTATGATATGCGAGATATGATATGCGATGCATATGCGTGCTCCGGAAGAAAAATGATGAACAAGGTAGTAACTTGGCAAACCAAGCATGCCACTGGAAAGATGAGATGATTTCGGTCGAAATCGATATAAAGATAACCGGAAACGGATGCACGGTTTGCGAATGCAAGCAAAACAAGAATGACACGAATCTGTGATTAACAGCATGATAGCACTTAGAATGCAACAAGTAACAATGCTACAACACTCCAACATAGCAACAAAACATATGGCAGTAATCTACAGGAGATGCTTGACAAAAGATGAACACTGAGATACGGATAGATCACAACATAACAGGCTCAAACAAGCATGGCAAAAGTGCAAAAGATATCAGGTTCACAGACTTGGTGAAATTACTGGACATGGCATAAACAGCATCAGGTAGCAATGTTCAGAGCAAGCAATCAACATGCTACAGGAACTTAACATAGAAAAACAAGACATGGCATGAATATACTAAATGCATATGACAAAAGTCCCTTACTGACCATAAGCCAAAAAGGATCAGAAGATATGATGGCAACCATGTAAACATAGCAAGTTTCGTTAACAGGTTTCAGACTTGGCAGAAAACAGAGCATGGCAGAAACAGACATTATGAGGGCATCTTGGTGAGCTTGATTCACTCAACACAAAGCAATGCATGACAAAACAAGCATATCTACAGCAAGACGGCATGTTTATGAAGCTATCCATGGCAAGAGCAAGTTCATAGCATGTATGAAACAACTACAACAACCTTGGCAAAATTGAATAACACGTAAACAATCTGCCAGGAACATTTTATAGCAAAAGTAGAGCAATATTGAGTCATGCTATGGCACTCCATAAATGCAAACAAGGGCATTAATGGATAGAGCACAACTATATCTACAAAACATCCTTACTGAACATCACCAATATAAGCATGGATCTCTCTGTAGCCACATGGATACACAGCAACAAAATATCAGCAGTCACAGACAGTAATTTTACTAAGTCCCTGAAATCTGAAACATCACGAAGCCTAGTTTGCATGCCTGTGATAGTCACCACAGAGATCACAAAAATACATGGCATACACCTCTGTAAATATGGCATGGTATACATCAAAACACATGTAGAGCTCATGCCCATAAGATGCACAGATTAAATGCAACAAAAATAACAAATCCTCAAGTTCTGACAAGTCACAGCAGTAAACAGCAACTAGCACTCTTGCACCAGAGATTTAGGCATCAAGATGGACTCAAATGAGCATGGTGCAATGGAACACAATGAATAGCATCTCGAGACGAACATTTCAATATATTACATGCACGAAACAGAGCTATATGCAGAGAGTTATGATGCGATGAACATGAGCATGTATTGTAAAAAATATAAGACGGAGATTTCGGGGGAGGAGGAGAAAAGTCAACCGTCGTTTCTCAGATCGGATCGGGAGCTTGGCTAGGGCTCGCCGGGGCGGCTGCCGGAGACGGAGGATGGGGCGGCCGGAGGAGGCGTCGCCGGGGAGGAGGAAGAAGGGGCGCGGCGCCGGCGACGTGGGGACGCAGCGGCGCGGGTGCGGGCCGCGGGGGCCGACCGCGGGCTCGCAGGCTGGCGGCGCGGGGCGGCGGCGCGGGACACGTGGCAGGCTGGGAGTGGCCGGGCGCGGCGGCGGGGAGGTGTCCGGTGACGGCGGGGAAATTTTTAGGGTTTGATCTGCGAAATATTTCGGGAGGGGAGGCGTATATATAGGTAGAGGGAGCTAGGAGACTCCAAACGGAGTGCGGTTTTCGCCCACACGATCATGATCGAACGGCCTAGATCATGGAAGTGACTTAGAGGAGTTTTTGGGCTGTTTGGAGGGGGTTTTTCTGCAACACACAAAAGGACTTTGCGGTTACCCGGTTAACCGTTGGAGCATCAAACGACCTCCAAATGGCACGAAATTGACAGGTGGTCTACCGGTGGTATACCAAGGCCACTTGGCAAGACTCGGTCCATTCCGAGAACGTTTAACACCCGCTCACGAAAAGAAACAAGAGGGGTGCGCCGGAGGAGGTGGGAGTGCCGGATTGCAAAACAGACAACGGGAAAAAAGCTCGGATGCATGAGACGAACACGTATGCAAATGAGATGCACATGATGACATGATATGAGATGCATGACAAGAACAAAATGCAAAACGAAAAACAAAACCCGACCACGAAGGAAATATCATAACACATAGCCGAAAATGGCAAGCGTTGGAGTTACAAATATGGAAAGTTACATCCGGGGTGTTACAACACTCCACCACTACGAGGGGATCTCGTCCCGAGATCTAGGACTGAAAGAACTCCGGATATTCGGAACGAAGGTGGTCCTCGCGTTCCTAGGTGGCTTCTCGGTTGGAATGGTGCGACCACTTCACTTTCAGGAATTTGATTGACTTGTTGCGAGTCTTGCGCTCAGTTTCTTCAAGAATAGCAACGGGGTGCTCATGATAAGACAGATCTTCTTGGAGGTCAATCTCTTCGAAGTTGATGGTGCGCTCGGGAGTCTTGAAGCACTTGCGAAGCTGTGACACGTGGAACACCTCGTGCACGTTCGCGAAGTTGGAAGGAAGCTCAAGTTGATAGGCGAGGTCGCCTCTTTTGCCAATGATCTTGAAAGGACCCACATATCTTGGGGCAAGCTTCCCTTTGATGCCGAAGCGACGAGTGCCTTTCATTGGAGAGACGCGGAGGTAGACATGGTCTCCGATCTCGAAAGCCACATCACGGTGCTTACTATCATAGTAACTCTTCTGGTGCGATTGCGCGGCTTTGAGATTTTCACGGATGACTTTAGACATTTCTTCAGCCTCTGTGATTAAGTCATTGCCAAGAAGTTGGCGTTCACCAGTCTCTGACCAATTGAGAGGAGTACGGCACTTTCTGCCATAGAGAATCTCGAATGGGCCTTGCCCGAACTTGCTTGGAAGCTGTTGTTGTAGGAGAATTCGGCATATGGAAGGCAATCTTCCCATTTCATGCCAAAGGAAATGACACAAGCCCTGAGCATATCTTCAAGAATTTGATTGACTCGCTCGACTTGGCCACTAGTTTGAGGATGGAAGGCTGTGCTGAAGCGAATGTTGGTGCCCATGGCCTTCTGGAAGGAGTCCCATAACTTAGAAGTGAAGATGCTTCCACGATCTAAAGAAATCAATTGTGGAATTCCGTGCAAGGAGACAATCCTGGAGGTGTATAGCTCTACCAACTGAGCTGCTGTGATAGATTCTTTGATTGGAAGGAAATGAGCCACTTTAGTAAGCTTGTCGATGACAACGAAGATAGCATCATTTCCACGCTTGGACTTGGGAAATCCAGTCACGAAGTCCATTTCGATATGATCAAACTTCCACTCTGGGATAGCAAGAGGTTGGAGGAGACCAGCTGGTCGTTGGTATTCTGCTTTCACTCTTCGACAGACATCACATTCATTCACGAATTGAGCGATTTCTCGCTTCATTCGAGTCCACCAATACGACTGCTTGAGGTCATGGTACATCTTCGTACTTCCAGGATGAATGGAAAGAAGAGAATTGTGCGCCTCGTTCATAATGACTTTCCTTAGATCACCTTTAGGAACCACAATCCGGTCCTCCAAGAATAAAGTGTCTCTGTCATCAATGCGAAAGCACTTGTATTTGAAAAGACCCTTGTCGATACCACGTTTCACCTTCCTCACCATGGTATCCAGGAGTTGTGCCTCACGAATTTGATCTTCCAAAGTAGGAGAGACTATGAGGTTGGCAAGAAAACCTTGAGAAACAACTTGAAGATTCAGCTTGCGGAAAGCTTCACAAAGATCCGGTTGGAATGGCTTGAGAATTAAGCTGTTGCAATAAGCCTTCCTGCTCAAAGCATCTGCAATGACATTGGCTTTGCCTGGAGTATATTCAATACTCTGATTGTACTCTTGAATCATTTCGAGCCATCGAGTTTGCCTGAGGTTGAGGTTGGGCTGAGTGAAGATGTACTTGAGACTCTTGTGATCGGTGAATATGTCCACTTGTCTTCCCAACAAGAGATGTATCCATGTTATTAATGCATGGACAACTGCCGCCAACTCAAGAACGTGAGTGGGGTAGTTCTTTTCGTTGGGCTTCAACTGAAGAGAGGTATAGGCCACAACTTTCTTCTCTTGCATTAACACAGCACCAAGACCTTGAAAAGAAGCATCACAGAAAACTTCAAATGGCTTGGATTCGTCAGGAGGAGTTAAGACAGGAGCTGTGACGAGTTTCTCTTTGAGAGTGTTGAAAGCAACGTCACACTCAGGAGACCAGACATACTTCACATGCTTCTGGAGGAGGTTGGAAAGAGGCTTTGCAATCTTAGAGAAATTCTCGACGAATCTTTGGCAATAGCTTGCAAGACCAAGAAAACTGCGGAGCTGCTTGACATTCTGAGGAGGTTCCCAATTCACAATTGCGGACACCTTCTCGGGATTAACAGCGATGCCCTTGGCAGAGATGATGTGACCAAGGTAAAGAACTTCATCAAGCCAAAACTCACATTTGGAAAACTTCGCATAGAATTGATACTCTCTGAGCTTGTCGAGCACCAATCGCAAATGTTTGGCATGGTCCTTCTTATTCTTGGAGAAGACCAAGATATCATCGAGATACACCAGGACGAATTCATTGGTATAGGGGTTGAAGATGAAATTCATCATCCGAGAGAATGTTGGAGGAGCATTGACAAGGCCGAAAGACATGACCGTATATTCATAAGAACCAAAGCTTGTTCTGAATGCTGTCTTGGGAATATATTCTTCACAAATGCGAATCTGATGATAACCCATTCGAAGGTCAAGCTTGGAGAATACTTTAGCACCTTTGAGTTGCTCGAAAATCTCATTGATGTTGGGAAGTGGATACTTGTTCTTAATTGTCTTCTTGTTCAATGGACGGTAGTGGACACAAAGTCGGTCCGTGCCATCCTTCTTCTGGACAAAAAGAACACCACAACCCCATGGAGATGAAATCGGTCTGATCAAACCCAGACGCTCTTGTTCATCGAGCTGTTTCTTCAATTCCTTCAGCTCCTTGGGTCCAAGCTTGTATGGACGCTTGCAAACGGGTTCCGTGCCAGGCTGTAGATCGATAACGAACTCAACTGGCCGGTGAGGAGGCATACCCGGAAGCTCTTCTGGAAAGACATCTTGATACTCACGAACGACTGGAATCTGAGAGATGGCATTCAACTCGCCCTTCTCATTGAGAGAAAACAACCGAATGGTTTCATCACGAGCGGCATAAATGATAACATCCTCAGAAGAGTGTGACAATTGAATATCCCTGGCAGCACAATCAAGTTGAGCCTTGTGCTTAGAAAGCCACTCCATCTCGAGAATAAGATCAATATCCGAGTCACCAAGAACAATTGGAGTAGACAAAAATTTATAGTTCCCCATCTTGATGGAAACATCCGGGACCACCAAACTAGAACTCAGACGTTTACCCGGAGAAACGACATCCATGGGTTTACCCAGATGTGAACAAGTGAATTCATGCTTGGCAAAAAACGGTCTTGACATGAAACAAAGCGAAGCACCAGTATCAAATAAGACTTTTGCAGGAATATCATTAACTGAGAGATTACCCATTATCACATCAGTAGAATCCTCCGCTTGAGTTGCATTCACCATGTTGACCTTAGCAGACTTGGGATTATGCTTGACCACCACTACACCATAACAAAACTTAGGGGTCACTTTATCTGCCGGGAAAACTAGCTAGTAGAGGCAGACTATCTGCCAGGAATGCCTTTTGCCGGCAATTGCAAACTGCCCTCGAAAGTCCCGTCGGGAAAGACAATTCCCGACACTTACAAGAAACCCCGACAATTACTTTGACCTGACTGACCGAAGCTTTGCCGGCAGATAGCACAATTCCCGGCACATAGATTTTTGCTGGCAGGCTAGCAATGGAGGGCAGTTAGAACAATTCCTGGCAATCGATATGCCCTTAATCAAGTACACTGCCAACACACAAATCCCCTGCGAGTTCAACCGATATCACTTCCCTCCACTCAACTTTGTACAATAATCTAGAATACAATGTAGAGTAATTAAAGTCACATCAACTGAGACATAATATATATCTCAACAATACATCATGTCTGCATACATACATTGGTATACACTTTGTAGGTTCACAAGTCCAGTACTACATCACATCCAAAAGGACAACAATCCATCGTGTCTAGATATATACATAGGCATACATTTGTAGGTTCATATGTCCAGTATTACATCACTAGATATATACCATCATGTCTCAGTAAGAAACTGATCCATCCTAGAGTGCTACTTCATCAGATAGATACTAAAATGTCCATAACTTCTTTAGATGCTAGAAATAGATCCTTTTAGCTCACAGAACACACATCTACGAACTTGTGACTGCGAGAGTAGTATACTAGTGACCTGAAAAAAGAAGTAACCAATTACAGCATCTCACAAGTATTGAAGTTCGAGAATGCATTTTGAAAATCACCTAAAAGCAAGACCTAGTCAGAATTATATTTCTCCCTCCTATCCATATTAATTGATGCTGGGTTAGTACAAAGTTAGTAGAGAGTACAACAGTTATTCCCCTGAAAAATATACGGACACAAGGACCATATACACATACCAAACATGCTTTATGAACAACAGTTAATCCTTGACGTGTCCCAGGATAGCATGCACGTACCCAATCATATCAGTCACCCAACCTTCACCTTGAACAAATACAAAGAAGAAAGCAAGCAGCACATCGACGCGAGGAAGCCAATTTTCCGTGAGCCCACACAACTCGTCGAGTCCTAAAATGCACTGATGCATCTTCACATAAAAAAATCCAGCTACTTGTGAGCCTAATCAAATGACCAGCTCTATTACTTCCATGATAGTGGCTGAAATGTCAGATATACTAGCAAGGAAATCATTTACTTGTGAATATTCTGAATGAAGAGCAGAACCTAGAATATTTTTGCCTTTGCTAAAAAAAATAAGAATAAAGATGATAGTTTCAAGTAGCAACTCACCATTTTCCTTTGGTAACGAGCCAAGGAAGCACTCTCTTGACGGTGACCCCCCGATCACATTCGCTTCCACTCTGTGCAAGCACAAGAATTTTCTTTCTATTCCATTTCACACCATTCACCATGAACCAGCAAGGTTTTTTCTACAAAGATCAGAGTGCAAAGTATAAGTATGTTAGGAGAAAAAGTGAATTTGATGGCACATGTGTTCTGGTCCCACCACATGTAAATTTTAAAAGGAAAAGCCAGCTACAGCCATCAACCACAAAATACTGACCAATCTCTCCACAAATAAGACAATATTGCAATGAATACATGTTACACGCCGCTGCAGCTGCATCACTTCATTAAAAAACATAATCACTTTCATAATAGCAAGATACATCTATTCATCACGCTTATTCCAGAAACTTGTCATATTAACGTAGATAACTTAATTACACCATGTACTTTCAGGGAAGGGGGCGAACAACAAAATCATATATCCAACCATCAGATATGACATGCAGTTTTACAAGCTCCCGACCATCTTACATATGCAATGAAAGCAGAAAGACATCTCAGTATCTCACAAACACAACCAGGGCACAAAATGTGGCATTAAGTATAACTAAAGAACTGCATTTCAGAAAATATGTATGCTAGCAGACTCAAAATCAATTGTCACAATGTCATCTGGCCACATTTCTGAACAAGCAAGAACGGCAGACCCACAAAAGCCCATGTTATGTCACTTCTATTTGCTGCCTATATATGCAGAACTGTAAACAAAATATCATAACAAACCCTAGAATGATTATTTGTTCTAAGGCAACAACGCTAGAATCAAAAGGGCTTGTTTCACTGCAGAAATTCTAAACAACACATATGAATTTGATTGATTAAGCTATATTTGGAGTGGAGATTTGCTTTCAACAAGAGGGGAAGAGAGACTAAAACAGAACATATTTAGTACACCTATCATGCAGCAAAACTCTCGACAATAAACTTTATCTGGACCATTCAGTTACTATCTGTAAGTGTTGGAATTCTGCCCATGGATCAATCACATCAGAGACGACGAACACTCACACACAAAAAAAACTTGTAGCCAAGGGCTTGTATCGTGCCCTCTTTTTTTCACTTTTTCTTGTCAGCTTCCTGTGGTACAATGTCACGCACCAGCATATGTGTAAATATGCATGAGACAACCGACCAAGGACCTGCTTGTTCTTGATCTTGAAACCAACTCGTACATGGCCGTCCTAGTACTACCAGTACCAGGACACTTAATCACCGGCCACACTGAACACAATTAGCCTAAACCTACTCAGATACATCTAGTACTCTTCCACGCGTAGACACCTCAAGACATACTTGTAGTTGCAGCCGGTGCTCTCTGTCACTCATCCTTCGTAACTGAAGAACAAAAGACAGAGTAATTTGTGCTGCGTGCAGCTTACTGCAGCGTTTTCTTCTCCTTTTATTTATATGCTGTTACAGTAACAGAATTATCCTAGTCTACCGGCCACGTTTGAGCTAACGGCTGCGCCATCCCACAGCCACTTGCACGCTGCCTCAACGCCGCCATGTCCGGCATGATCTCGTGCCATCCCACAAGAGCGAACACTGCGGCACTAGCTACTGCATGCAGAAAATCAAAGACTACGTGCACGCACCAGAACAGACTCCCGGTGCATGCTTATTCTGACGAAACTGAATAATAAACACTTAGCTAACTGAAGACAGTGCAGCAGGAATTACAGTGGCCAACAATACTAGGGTGAGAAAGTTCTAGTAACTCACTTTTGCGTTAATTAACCTAGCTGAAATAGCAAGCACTTCTCTAGCAACTCGTACATGACTCAAGATTACTCCTAACAGTAAGAAGTAGAGCAGAGGAACGAAAAGGTACAAGAGGGAGCAGCATACGGACACAGGTTGAGGAAAGCAGAAGAACAGAGGGGTTGTGGGCGCCGGACCTGCAGGCTTACCTGACATGGCAGGGGCACACCAAAGGCAACGCAAGGTGAAAGGCGCGTAGAGCTTAGAGGGCACCGAAGGCCAGGCGCAGCCCGCCAGCGCGGTCGCCATGGTGAACAAACTTGCCGGCGCAAGCGTCGACTGCGTGCTCTGGACGGAGGAGAAATCGCCAGGCGGTTTGCGGAGGTCGCCTCCGATGGATCCCTCAGCCGGCCGTCATCGTGAACATCGCGGTGGAAGCGCCAGCGACAGGGGCGGCTTGGGGAAGTGGAGATGACGGAAACAGCTCTTGGTTCGGATGGTGGATAGAGAAGACTGGAGGAGGCGGGTCGATCCAGGGACGGATTTGGGAGATGCGGCGCGCCGGCGCCGGTGTGGGTGTAGAAGCAGCGAGATCTGGGAGGCGATGCCTCGCTGCGGAAGGTGGACGATTGGATAAGGTAACTCGAAAAAAAAGAATGGATAAGGTAGGGTGGGGAATGGATGGCTGTGAGAAACCCGCGGAGCGAAATTTTAACTGTCACGCGCGCTCGGGGTGTATATTTCGCACCCTGTCTGTCTCCAGGTGTCGGCAGATTTTCTGCCTTGCACAAAGGTTCCCGGCAGTTTATCTGACGTAGCAAATAAACACCTGTCCCCGGCAGATGGACAGACCTAGTTGCAGAAGTTGTCCCGGCAGATTTCGTGACCTAAATTACTTTTCCCGGCAGTTAGAGCATTCCTGGCAGATACATTGCCCTGTATCTCATATTTTCCCCGGCACTTAATTGCCCTTAAACTCATGCCGTGGTGTAGTGCACTGCATTGCTGGAAGATCTGACAGGAGGAGGAGGCGGAAGGCGCCTTTGGTTGAAGCATTTGTTAGCATAGTGACCTTTCTGCTGACACTTGTTGCAAGTCACCTCTGAGAGTGGACGATGATAAGGAGCATTCGACTTTGGAGCTTGATTCTGAGACTTGTTCTGATAGCCAGAGTTGGGTGGGTGGGAAGATCCATGGCCACCTTTGTTCTTCTGCTGGTAAGGCTGACGAAACGGAGGAGGAGGAGGCAACCAGAACTTCTGTTGCTTAGCAGCCACTAGTGAGGAAGAAGAAGACTGAACTGCGTCTCTAACTCTCTTCTTAGAAGCCTCACACTTGAGCTGAGCAGCCTCTTGCTTCAGTGCCATATTATAGAATTGATCAAACTGAGTAGGCTCAACAAGAACGAGAGCTAACTGCAGATCCTCTCTAAGGCCACCTCTGAAGTGATAGATCATGCCCTTTTCATCAGGAACGTCTTGTTTAGTGAAGCGAGCAAGTTTCTGAAACTGGATGTTGAATTGATACAAGCTTGAGATTGCGGAACTCCTCACGCTTACTCTCAACAACACTTTGTGGAATGTGGTGAGCTTTGAAGTCCCGACAGAAGTCAGTCCAAGTGATCACACGACCTCCTCTGGAATCTTTGTATTGTTGATACCAATCAGCAGCTTGGTCCTTGAGCTGAAAAGAAGCGAACTTGACATAGTCCTCAGGCCTGACATTGCTACATTCAAAATGCTTGTTGATGTCCACGAGCCAATCATCGGCATCTGTGGCCTCGGCACAGTAGCTGAAAGACTTGGGCTGATTTGCGAGAAACTGGTTGGGGGTAGCGAAGTGAGGCTGATTGTTGCCTTGGCCTTGATTTCCTTGCCCTTGGGTACGTTCTTGCAAGAGTTGCAGAATCATCTGAGCATTGGCGTTGGTGGCTGCCATGATTGCTTGCCATGCCTCCGGAGGCGGAGGTGGTGGTGGAGGGTTCGCCTGACTCCCTTCATTGCGTTCCGGATTCTGACGCGTTGGCGGAGCCATCCTGAAGAGGGTGACATCCGTTAGCATCTTGATAGACAAATAGACAAGTTGAATCAATGGATAGAAATTGCAACATATAGTCTTCACAAAAAACATTCGAACGAGGATGAACGAATGAATTCCATAGTAAATCATCACACTTCCATAAGTTGAGAAGCCACTTAGAAAAAAGGTATGGAATCAACATTTGACTTCGAAGCAACTCGAATACCACAATTCAAAACAAAACAAAGTATTGGCTTGCAGAATAAGCCGGAACAAACATATGATAGAGATTTCGTTCGAAGTTTTCGTGGTGGGGCCCACACGGGCTCGATCGTACAACACCATCATGTACAAGGCAGTGCACATGACATACGAAGCGTCCCCGAGTCGGCATAGCCAAGGACTCTTTAAGACACTACGAGACCACTGTAAAACCAACCGTGGAAAGGCGGACCACTAGACGTCGAACCCCAATCTCATATCATGCGTCTGTCCGAAAGATATCCTAGGAGCTACTTGAATTCCCACTTATAAACTCCCAAAACTTTCTGGTTATGCAATCTGGTGTTGGGGATACAGGGGACACAAAATATATCACCCAAACTAGCAATCCCTAGAGCCAGCTGTATCCATCCGTCAACACATAACCAAGAAACCTTCGGAAATCGTTTACCTCAACCTTCGAAAATCATCCGTTATACGAGTTATGGCAATACTCCCGAACTCACGCCCCAGTACTGGGTGGCGTCGAGGTGATCTCACCAACAACTGCATAAAAGAGATTTCGATGTCGGTGAAACTCAGGTATTCCAGAACTGCAACGATAAAATTATGACGACAACACCTCGGAGCTCAACTCCCCGGGACACTGCCACAACCCCTAAATGTCAGGAGGCACTAAGAACAATGTTCTCGTCACAAAACCATCAGAACGATTCCAAGATACCCGCGTGATCCTAATTTTTTTTTGTGAAATTTGAGGAGAGAAGAGTCAAAACTTCTACGTCAGGAGGCCTCACCAGAGCGACGAAAGGACTGAGGAGTAAAAAGAATCCTACTCTCCGATATATATAATCCTAAGACTCAAAACATTTTTGTTCTAGACTCAACAACGTCAGCGATTCGATCAAGCAGGGGGCTCCTAAGTCGGGGATGGCTCTGATTACCAACTTGTAACGCCCACGATGCGGCTATATCTCCCACGTGTCGAGGCACGACTTAGAGGCATAACCGCATTATGGTTTTGTCGCAAGAAGGGTCATCTTCACACAATCCCATGTAATGAACAAGAATGGGATAACGAGAGTTGGCTTACAATCGCCACTTCACACAATACATAAATATAATTCATACATCATCCAAAATCCACACATAGACCGACTACGGTCAAATCCAAATGATAATAAGATAACCCCAAATGCTAGATCCCCGATCGTCCCAACTGGGCTCCACTACTGATCATCAGGAAAAGACACATAGTAACGACCACGTTCCTCATCGAACTCCCACTTGAGCTCGGTTGCGTCATCTGCACTGGCATCGTCGGCACCTGCAACTGTTTTGGTAGAATCTGTGAGTCACGAGGACTCAGCAATCTCACACCCGCGAGATCAAGACTATTTAAGCTTATAGAAAAAGATGGTGTAATGAGGTGGAGCTGCAGCAGGCACAAAGCATATATATAGTGGCTAACATACGCAAATGAGAGCGAGAAGAGAAGCAACGGAACGGTCGTCATCTAGTAGTGACCAAGAAGTGATCCTGAGCTCCTACTTACGTCATTCATAACTCAAGCCGTGTTCACTTCCCGGACTCCGCCGAGAAGAGACCATCACGGCTACACACACGGTTGATGTATTTTAATTAAGTCAAGCGACAAGTTCTCTACAACCGGACATTAACAAATTCCCATCTGCCTCATAACCGCGGGCACGGCTTTCGAAAGATAATACCCTGCAGGGGTGTCCCAACTTAGCCCATCATAAGCTCTCACGATCAACGAAGGATAAACCTTCTCCCGGAAAGACCCGATCAGTCTCGGAATCCCGGTTTACAAGACATTTCGACAATGGTAAAACAAGACCAGCAAAGCCGCCCGAATGTGCCGACAAATCCCGATAGGAGCTGCACATATCTCGTTCTCAGGGCACACCGGATGAGCAGTCCGTACAACTAAAACCAGGCCTCAAGTTTCCCCGAGGTGGCGCTGCAAAGGGCTCTAGTTTGGACCAGCACTCAGAGGAACACTGGCCCGGGGGTTTAAATAAAGATGACCCTCGGGCTCGCGAAAACCCAAGGGAAAAGGCTTAGGTGGAAAATGGTAAAACCAAGGTTGGGCCTTGCTGGAGGAGTTTTATTCAAGGCGAACTCTCAAGGGGGTCCCATAAATCACCCAACCGCGTAAGGAACGCAAACTCAAGGAACATAATACCGGTATGACGGAAACTAGGGCGGCAAGAGTGGAACAAAACACCAGGCATAAGGCCGAGCCTTCCACCCTTTACCAAATATATATAGATGCATTAATTAAATAAGAGATATTGTGATATTCCAAAATATCCATGTTCCAACATGGAACAAACTTCATCTTCACCTGCAACTAGCAACGCTATAAGAAGGGCTGAGCAAAAGCGGTAACTTAGCCAAACAACGGTTTGCTAGGAAAAGGATGGTTAGAGGCTGTCATGGCAATATGGGAGGCATGATATAGCAAGTGGTAGGTAGCGCAGCATGGCAATAGAACGAACAACTAGCAAAGCAAAGATAGAAGTGATTTCGAGGGTATGGTCATCTTGCCTGCAAGGTTCTCAGAGTTGTCGAAAGCTTGATCCTCGTAAGCGTACTCAACAAGTTCCTCATTCACGAACTCATCTCCCGGCTCTACCCAAGACAAGAACACAAGCAACGGAACCACAATCAATCACGGGAAATGCACAAGCAACATGATGCAAAACATGTATGATATGCGAGATATGATATGCGATGCATATGCGTGCTCCGGAAGAAAAATGATGAACAAGGTAGTAACTTGGCAAACCAAGCATGCCACTGGAAAGATGAGATGATTTCGGTCGAAATCGATATAAAGATAACCGGAAACGGATGCACGGTTTGCGAATGGCAAGCAAAACAAGAATGACACGAATCTGTGATTAACAGCATGATAGCACTTAGAATGCAACAAGTAACAATGCTACAACACTCCAACATAGCAACAAAACATATGGCAGTAATCTACAGGAGACGCTTGACAAAAGATGAACACTGAGATATGGATAGATCACAACATAACAGGCTCAAACAAGCATGGCAAAAGTGCAAAAGATATCAGGTTCACAGACTTGGTGAAATTACTGGACATGGCATAAACAGCATCAGGTAGCAATGTTCAGAGCAAGCAATCAACATGCTACAGGAACTTAACATAGAAAAACAAGACATGGCATGAATCTACTAAATGCATATGACAAAAGTCCCTTACTGACCATAAGCCAAAAAGGATCAGAAGATATGATGGCAACCATGTAAACATAGCAAGTTTCGTTAACAGGTTTCAGACTTGGCAGAAAACAGAGCATGGCAGAAACAGACATTATGAGGGCATCTTGGTGAGCTTGATTCACTCAACACAAAGCAATGCATGACAAAACAAGCATATCTACAGCAAGACGGCATGTTTATGAAGCTATCCATGGCAAGAGCAAGTTCATAGCATGTATGAAACAACTACAACAACCTTGGCAAAATTGAATAACACGTAAACAATCTGCCAGGAACATTTTATAGCAAAAGTAGAGCAATATTGAGTTATGCTATGGCACTCCATAAATGCAAACAAGGGCATGAATGGATAGAGCACAACTATATCTACAAAACATCCTTACTGAACATCACCAATATAAGCATGGATCTCTCTGTAGCCACATGGATACATAGCAACAAAATATCAGCAGTCACATACCGTAATTTTACTGTCCCTGAAATCTGAAACATCACGAAGCCTAGTTTGCATGCCTGTGATAGTCACCACAGAGATCACAAAAATACATGGCACCAAATGACCACAGGGTTTTTGGGCTGTTTGGAGGGGGTTTTTCTGCAACACACAAAAGGACTTTGCGGTTACCCGGTTAACCGTTGGAGCATCAAACGACCTCCAAATGGCACGAAACTTGACAGGTGGTCTACCGGTGGTATACCAAGGCCACTTGGCAAGACTCGGTCCATTCCGAGAACGTTTAACATCCGCTCACGAAAAGAAACAAGAGGGGTGCGCCGGAGGAGGTGGGAGTGCCGGATTGCAAAACGGACAACGGGGAAAAAGCTCGGATGCATGAGATGAACACGTATGCAAATGAGATGCACATGATGACATGATATGAGATGCATGACAAGAACAAAATGCAAAACGAAAAACAAAACCCGACCACGAAGGAAATATCATAACACATAGCCGAAAATGGCAAGCGTTGGAGTTACAAATATGGAAAGTTACATCCGGGGTGTTACAACATCTTCTTCTTCACTCTTTTCCTCAACGCCGGCCTCTTCAGCAGTGAACTGAGGCATGTGCGATGAGACTATTGGGGTTGAAGGGATTGCATCCGCTTCAATTTCTTCATCCAACTGCTCCGACGAAGCAACATAAGGAATTTCTTCATCTGATTCACTTGGAATCACATATTCTTCATCAAAAGGAACGAGGTCCTTTGATGGCATGGATGAGACCGGAATAGCATCAATTGGATTCGCAAAAGAGATGGTCAATCGCTTCATCTTCTTCGGAGCTGAAGAATCTGATGAAGTTGGTGCTTTCCTTTACTTCACCGCTGCACGCTCTGCAGCCTTGGTTTTCTTCACATCTGATGCAGACGGAAGGATCAGAATTGAGGTAGGTGCAGGAGGAGCAGAGGAATTTGGTTCAATTACTTCAGGCACAACTGATGCAGTTGCCCTGACTTCTTTAGTTTCTTCAGGCGCAACACTAGTGGTTGCCCTGGCAATTTCTTCAGCGGCTGGAATGCAGTCATCAGCCCTGGTACTCTGAGTTTCTTCAGTAGCCTGATTGTCATCAGCAGTGCTGGCATTTTCTTCAGTCGGCTGAGCAGATGCCTCAGCCTGAGGATTTTCTTGTTGCGTTGGGGCTGCAACATTGGAAGTGAACTTCTCAGTTAAATTCACAAACCTGGTTTTGGCTCCAAGCCAGTCAGCGCGGTATACGTCAAATTCATCACTGAGTTTCTTGATCTCAGATTGAATAGTGACAAGTTCTTAAGTTGTCATAGAGACAACGTTTTTCTTCAGGAAACGCTCCTTGTTGTACTGCACTTTCTTCAACTGCCTGGCCTTTTCAAATTTCCATTTCTCTTCCTGAATAAAGGCAGTCAACATATGACTTTGGCCAGGAGTTAACTTGAAATCAGGCATCGGAGTGTTGGGGTCCTTGTGCCAGAGATCAATGTAATCAAGGATCAATTTTGGATCCAAAAGCAGAGGCACATTTGTGCCTTTGGCTCTAGCGGCCTTGAGCTGCCTGTCTCTGATGATTTCGGCAAGTTCCTCTTCATCAGCTTCGTCTTCATCAGACGGCACTTAAAAGGCGACCTACTTCTTGTGAGGACTTGGGCGAGAACCTCGTCCAACAGTGGCCTTTTTCTTCAGCAAAGAGGGGTCTGTTGAGGAATTTGGTGCAGCTGAGGAACTAGTAGAAGCTCCTGAGGCAATAGAAATGCCTGTTGTCCTTTGGCACGTGGCGAGATGCACAGGTGCTGAGGATTTTGTCGGAGGAGCTGAGGACTTTGGCAGAGGAGCTGAGGACTTTGGAGGAGCTGGAGCAGCTTGAGGAGTTGGGCGTGAGGGCTTTTGGGGCGAAGCACTTGGCTTATGAGCAGGCTTCTTAGCCATGGCCTTCTTTGGCTTGCTTGCAGAGGCCTCAGCAGTGGTAGCAGCAGTAGAGTCTTCATTAAATTTCCTCACTGCTTCCTTAGCTATTTTGGCTAGCTTGGCCTGGCGCTTGGCCCATTCATCAGGATAGTCCTCGCCACGCTTGAGGCTGGTGGGATCAGCTTCTTGGCCAGGTTCCAATGGAGGTCTTGGGCATGGAGGATTTAGAGCGAATTTCTTCATATACTTGGGAGTAACATACCTGTACTCCCTCCATTCCCTTGCCCATCTCCTCTCTATCCTTTGTATGCACACCTTGCGCTGATTTTTGTCCTCCTTGCCAAACTTGGCCTCATCAGGAGTGCAATAATCCTTGTATATGTCATCAGGGATCTCGAAAGCAGTATTAACCTCAGGCCTCTTTCCTCCCTTCTGCGGCTTTTTACCGTCAGCCATTTTCTTCAGATGAGGAATATGAACAACAGAATTTTCTGAAGAGGTGTGCAACTTTTCTTCGAGGAATGCTGCAAATGAGTTAAGTTGATGAGAACCTAGTGATTCAGCAGCGGACATGAGTACCTGTGAACAGAGTATAGTTGCGAGGAATTTGGAGAGGTCATATGCGTTCTCAGAAGTTTTTCAAAATAAAGTTTGAGGAATTTGACCAGACGAGTCTTGAAGAATTTCACTAAGCGTTCTTTGTCTTAGGTTCCAGAGTTGTACAGATCGAAAATCCACACAATTCTGGAATCTTGAAGAAAAATGTTGCTTAGAGAAACGGATCAAGAACATATGACATGTGAGGTGTTTAGTGTGTGAGGATTTGAAGAATAAACACCTTTGAAGATTTTGTAGAAAACATTTGAATCAAAGAGGGCAGTAAAAGTAACTTTTAATTACCCTGGACGAAGAACGCGACGAACTGGGAAGTGTAGATGTGAAGCTCGTCAGTTCAGATCTTCCATGCCCTAACTTGGCTGAGGAAGACAGTTATAGCGGCGGCGGAGTGAAGAAATCCGCAGCCGGCGCGAGTATGACGGCGACGAGGTCAAGGCAGTGAAGCTCTTCCCCACCGGCGACGATGAAGTAGTGACAGCACTAGGGTTTGAGAAGCTCGAGCGGGACAGAGGTCGAGCGGAGTAAAAACAAAGTTAAGAAGGGGAGTGGTATATATAGCCGAGGTGAAAAACTGTTCGCCCGAAGAAATTGGATGAACGTGCCCCTGACCCTTCTCATTCGCTTGACATGTGTCACCCATACACTGAGAGGTGGCGATCGTCTGGGATCGTGGGTGAATAGATAAGTATTATCGTGGGATACGGAACGGTTTGAGCGGCAAAAGCCGAAAAATTAGATAAGATAAGTTTTAAAGTTCCGTTTGCAAATTTTTCAGCTGACAAGGACACAGTGAAGATTTTGAATGAGTTTCAAATGGAACACACATGAAGAATTTGTGAATAGACTGGGTTGAGTTTAGCATAAAGGGGAAGGGTCCGATCACATTCACTTAGTAGAAAAGGCAACATGAAGAAATAGCAATAAGTGAATGCTCTAGAGGACATAAACTCATATATATATATATATATATATATATATATATATATATATGTATATATATATATATATAGCCAATGAAGAAAAACGACGGAAACAGTGAAGATAATGCAAAGTTGAAGAAAATGAGCAACTGAGGAAATTCAAAACTGGGGAAAAACTCAAATTGAAGATTTTCAACTTTTGGTGGTGGCGAGACCCATCGTGTAAGAATGATGATTTCAGACACCGCGTACAATTGTCGTAGGTTCTGAGAATCAAATTCTTCGTTAATTTCTTCACACTTAGAGTGTTAGTCTTCATTGATTGAAGAGAAACGTTTCTTCGCGTGTTGCACATCTAAGTCATCAATTTTGCATAAGTGTTAGGATGAGTGTCCTTTTCAAAGAACATTCGAAGATTCGAGGATATTTAGCTCACACCTCAACTTGCTATATCTCTTCTCATCCAAGGGTTTTGTGAAGATATCGGCTAGCTATTCTTCTGTCCGTACATGCTCAATAGAGATGTCGCCCTTCCACACATGATCACGAAGAAAATGATGACAAATTTGAATGTTCTTTGTCTTTGAGTGCTGAACTGGGTTGTGAGCAATCTTGATTGCACTCTCATTGTCACAGTAGAGAGGCACATTCTTCATGTTGACGCCGTAGTCCTTGAGAGTTTGCTTCATCCACAACAATTGAACATAGCAAGAACCAACAGCAATGTACTCAGCTTCAGCAGTAGACAGTGATACGCAATACTGTTTCTTCGAGGACCAACAGACCAAAGATCGTCCGAGGAAATGGCATGTATCTGATGTTGACTTGCGGTCCACACGATCACCAACATAGTCAGAGTCTGAATATCCAATGAGATCAAAAGCCGAGCCCTTGGGGTACCATAATCCAAGTGTTGGTGTGTGAGCTAGATATCGAAGAATATGCTTCACAGCCTTATGGTGTGATCCCTTCGGTGTAGCTTGAAATCGGGCACACATGCAAACACTAAGCATAATATCAGGCCTAGATGACATAAGTACAATAAAGAGCCAATCATGGAGCGGTATACCTTTTGATCGAAGTCAATACTATTTTCATCAGTGCATAGATGGCCATTGGTGGGCATAGGAATTTTGACCCCTTTGCAATCTTGCTTGCCGAATTTCCTCAGTACATCCTTGAGGTATTTCTCCTGAGATATAAATATGTCATTGTGCTGTTGAGAATTTGAAGTAAGAAGAATTTCAATTCTCCCATCATAGACATTTGATATTGTTCACTCATCATATAGGCAAATTCATCACTGTAACGTTGGTCAGTACAGCCAAAAATGATATCATCAACATAAATTTGGCACACAAACAATTCACCATCATAAGATTTAGTGAAAAGAGTTTGGTCAAGTGAACCGGGTTTGAAGCCTTTCTTCATGAGGAATTCCTTCAAAGTATCATACCACGCCCGAGGGACCCGCTTGAGGCCATAGAGGGCCTTATTGAGTTTGAAGACTTTGTCAGGATGCTTTGGATCTTCAAAACCCGGGGGTTGAGCAACATATACTTCTTCCTCAAGCTTACCATTTAGGAATGCACTTTTCACATCCATTTGATATAAAGTGATATCATGATGGTTAGCATAAGCAAGTAATATGCGAATAGCCTCAAGTCTAGCAACAGGTGCAAAAGTTTCATCGAAATCAATTCCTTCAACCTGTGTGTAGCCTTGAGCTTCAAGCCGTGCCTTATTCCTCACCACAAGGCCATTTTTCATCTTGATTGTTGCGGTAGATCCATTTTGTGCCAATGATATTGTGCTTGCGAGGATCTGGACGATTGACCAGTTCCCAGACGTTGTTGAGCTCGAACTGATGTAATTCTTCTTGCATAGCTTGAGTCCACTCAGGCTCCAGAAATGCTCCATCTACCTTAGTGGGCTCTGGAATGTTGATGTCGCTGATGATTTTCTCAATTTGCACTTCGTTTGCAACGCGAGGATGAGCGGGTTGTCGTTGAGGAATTTGATCAGCATTTTCTTCAGCACCATTTTCTTCAGGTGCATCAGCATGATGTTCTCCACGTTCTGGAATGATTTCTTCAACAGATTCTTCGGTAGGAATGACATCCTCAGAAGCCTTGAACTTGATAGTTTCCTCAGGTGACTATTCATCTAACACAGAAGGTAGGTGCTCTCTTTGTGAGCCATTAGTTTCATCGAACCGCACATCTACAGTTTCAACAACTTTGTGGAGAACGTCGTTGAAGACTCTGTAGGTGTGCGAGTCCTTTCCGTAACCAAGCATAAAACCCTCATGTGCTTTCGGTGCAAATTTTGAGTTGTGATGGGGATCTCTAATCCAACATTTAGCACCGAAGATTTTGAAATAACTTACATTGGGTTTCTTTTCAGCGAGGAGTTCATAGGCAGTCTTCTTGAAGAATTTGTGAAGATATACCCTGTTGATGATGTGGCACGCAGTATCAATTACCTCAATCCAGAAACGACGAGGCTTCTTGTATTCATCAAGCCTAGTGCGAGCCATCTCAACAAGAGTCCTGTTCTTGCGCTCCACGACGCCATTCTGCTGAGGAGTATAAGGAGCAGATAACTCATGAGTAATACCAAGTTCATCAAGATAGTCATCAAGACCAGAATTCTTGAACTCAGTTCCATTGTCACTTCTGATGTGCTTGATCTTCACACCAAAGTTGGTTGAAGCCCTCATGGAAAATCGTTTGAAGACTTCCTGCACCTCATGTTTGTAAGTGACAATATGCACCCATGTGTAACGAGAAGAATCATCAACAATAACAAAGCCATATAGAGATGCATCATTTGTAACTGCAGAATAATGATTAGGACCAAAGAGATCCATGTGAAGCAATTCAAATGGTCGAGTGGTAGTCATGATAGTCTTCACTGGATGTTTGGCCTTGGTCATCTTTCCAGCTTCGCAGGCTCCACACAAGTGATCCTTGAGGAATTTGACATTCTCAATGCCAATGACATGCTTCTTCTTCGCGAGTGTGTGCATATTACTCAAGCCAGCATGACCAAGTCGTCGATGCCATAGCCAGCCTTCTGAAGCTTTTGCAAGTAGACATACAGCTGGTTGAGGTCCTGTAGAGAAATCAACAATATACAAGTCTCCTCTCCTAAAGCCTTTGAAGACTTTGGAATTGTCAGCTTCCATGATCACAACACAACGATACTTGCCAAAGACAACAACCATATCAAGATCACAAAGCATTGAGACAGACATGAGGTTGTATCCTAAGGACTCGACAAGCATGACTTTGTTCATGTGTCGATCCTTTGAGATCGCAACCTTACCTACACCCAATACCTGACTTTTGTCTTTGTCAACGAAGATGATATGCTTCAGATGTGAGGGGGATAAGGGAACATCCATCAATAGATTCTTGTCACCAGTCATGTGATTTGTACATCCACTATCGAGGACCCACTCATTGGCTTTGGGTTGATCATCCTGCAGATGAATTAGTGCAACTTACGAACTCATATACTTCATCAGTGAAGAATATGACATCAATTTCATCAAGCAATAGAACAGATAAAGTAGTATGAGGACGTGAGAAATGAAAGTTCATTTCTTCATGATTAGCCTGCGTCCTTTCAGGCATTTTCAGGTCTCCAGCAAATTCTTCAGACGTTTAAGCACGTCTGGAGACCTGACCCTGCATAAGAGATTAGTTCCTTTTCTTCACCACCCACATCTGAAGGGGTGGCAAAGAGTTCATCACTCTGCGAGCTCCATACGAGAAAGGTGGCATAGAAGCCAGTCCATTTCATTTCACATAAGAGGAGTTAGGATAAGCATATGAATAAGCAGAAAAATTCTTCGAGGACTTATGAACATAATGATTAGAAGAATAATGCTCATATTCATAGCCCTTAGCTCTTCCCTGCGAAACAGAGGTGTTAGCACGATGATGTTCATATGAGGACTTTGATCCTTTTGAGGAATTTGATCCACGTGAGGAATTTGGTCCGTATGAGGACTTGATCCATATGAAGAATTTGGTCCATATGAAGAATTTGATTTGGGGTTCCTATTCTTCACAGATGGTGTCATGATGACATTCACCTGAAGACTTTCAAGGCACCTTTTGGGAACCCAGATTTTCTTCACAGGGGAACCGTTCCTGCAGTTAGTGCCAACATATCTAGCAAATACTTCACCATTCTCATTTTTGAACAGTTTATGGTTGGAGTCAAATGACTCATCAGAAGAATGAGGAGATTCACATGTAAAGCCAGATAAAGTAGATGGATCTACTAGAGGTCCCTTTGCAGCAACCCATAAGGTTTTGGGGTACTGCTCAGGCTTCCAACATGTTCCATCAGCATTGATTTTCCTCTCAAAGGCAATACCCTCTTTCCTAGGGTTCCTGTTGAGGATCTGCTTTTTAAGCACATTACAAAGAGTCTGATGCCCTTTGAGGCTTTTGTACATGCCTGTCATGTACAATTCCATTAGCCCTGCATCATCAGTGATACTAGCAATGTCCTTAGATGAGGAATTAGTGATAGCAGAGATAGTTGAAGAATTTGTAGCATTAGAAGCATTTGAACATTCAGGTGAAGAATTAGCAGATTCACGTTCAATGCACTTCAAACATGGAGGAAAAAAATTCTTCCTGAGTAGTGCTGATTTGTTGAGCAAGTAATGAATCGCGCTCCTTCTGAAGATCTTCATAACTCACTCTTAGCTTTTCAAGATCTTGCTTTCTTTGAAGAAATTCATAAGAAAGCTTCTCATGATTAGATAAGAGAGTGTTATGATGACCTTGAAGGGTGTCAAACTTAGACTGAAGTCTCTGAAGACTTTCAGCCAAAGCTTTCGACTGATCCATTTCTTCACCCAACATATCATCGCTCTTATTTAGCATGTATTGAACTTTTTCCAAAGCTCTTTGTTGTTTAGTGGCAAGGGAAGCAAGTTTGACATAACTGGGTCCAAATTCATCATCACTGGACTCGGATAGGTAGCATTCAGTTACCTTAGCACCTTTTGCCATAAGGCATGGTGTAGAAGATGATGATTCTGGTTCGAATGTCATCGCTTTGAGAGATTCCTTGAAATCATCATACCAAGGATCATGACGGGTTCGATGACCTTCATAGACCTCAGAGAGACGGTCCCAGATAAGCTTCGCATGATCGAGATGCATGATATTCCTGAACTGATTTTGAGACAGATAGGAGCAAATGACGTCCTTCGCCGTGAGATTGAGAAGAGTGGACTTGCGGATGTCATCAGCTTCCGCCGTCTTGCACAGATCGGTAAGACCAATTTCAGTGTCGGTCCACAGCTTGCTGTTCATCGCCATGAGGCGCTTCTTCATCATGGCCTTCCACTTGGGATAGTCGTGACCGTCAAAGATGGGGCATGACACGGTGTTCATTCCTGTGGTCGACATAACTAAAACTCCAGGCGGTTAAACCAAAATCACACAGAACAAGGGAGTACCTTGCTCAGATACCAATTGAAAGTGCGTTATATCGACTAGGGGGGGTGAATAGGCAATTTTTATGAATTCTTCACTGAGGAATTTCAGGGTGAGGAAATTCCTAAGCGAAGAACTACTTGCAGCGGAATAAGTACTCAGATGTAAACATAACAGAACACAAGCATGGTCATCATGATGAAATGAAGACAAGCACAGAGTACAGAAAGTGTAAAGACATGATGAAACAGGATGAAGACAAACAGACTGAAGAAATTGAACTGAGGAAATTGAGAAATTCTTCAGTCAAAGTCTTCAAACAGATATGAACAAGCATACAACAACTGTAATGAGGAAATGAAAGAGTTGAGGAAATAGAACCAGTAGGCTTGGTGAAGACAATGATTTGGTAGAACAGTTCCAACATCTGTGATAGTTGTACGTCTGGTTGGAGCGGCTAGGTATTTAAACCTGAGGACACACAGTCCTCACCGTATTCTCCTTGAGCTAAGGTCACACAGACCTCGCCCAATCACTCGTGGTAAGTCTTCAGGTGACTTCCAAACCTTCACAAACTCGGTCACTCGGTGATCCACAATTTCCTCTTGGATGCTCTAGACCATGACGCCTAACCGTCTGGAAGATGCACAGTTTTCAAAGGTAACAAGCTTCGGATCCACATAGGATCAATCACTTCAGTGATGCTCAATTACTTTGGGTTTGTAGGTGTTTGGGTTTGGGTTTCCTCACTTGACGATTTTCGCTCAAAGTCCTCGGAGGATGGGATGCTCTCAAATGACAAGTGTCAGTTTCTCTCGAAGCAGCCAACCAGGTAGTGGTTGTAGGGGGCGGCTATTTATAGCCTAGAGAGAAGCCCGACATGATAAGACATAAACGCCCTTCAAAGATATGACCGTTAGGTGGGTAGATATTTTGGGACAGCTAGCGCGTAGCACAGCAACGGTCGGATATTTGAGGCTCAATTTCCTCAGGGCTATCATGTTCCTCACCGTGTAGGCAATCCGCACTGGTGAATTCCTAACTCCTCAATCAGAACAAATTCCTCAGCGACCAGAAGAACTTTTTCTCTGTCACTGAAGAAATTGACTGAACTGTATGAGATTTCCAATGGCTTCACTCGAAGGGATTGGTAGGTGTAGGATTTTGAGTTGAGCATCACTTGGAAATTTTTCCTTAGTATCTCCTCGACCCCCTTTAACAGTACGGTGTTTCCTATGACTCAAGAAAGAGAAAATGAAACTACGAAAACAAAATTCTTCACGCTTCATGTTCCTCGAATGAAAGCCAAGTCTTCAAGTTCACACCAATTTCTTCACTTTCAAAGTCTTCAGAAAGTCTTCAGAAATCCAACGTCTTCAGTCGAAGACATTCATTTTTAGGGGCCGACTTTCTCTGTAAATATCAAACTCCTCATAGACTTATAGACCTGTGTAACTTTAGCAAAAACACCGATATAGATAGACCCGCTTGATCCACCTCCCTTCCCTCGCCCGACGGAGCCAGTTGCCGCCCCAAGCCGGTGTGCGGTTCAGCAACTCGCCGCTCTAGGCCAGCTCGACGAGAAGCGGCGCACGGGCGTCGTCGCTGCCGTGCACGCCACCGTCTTGTACCGCGCCTCCCGTGTCAGTGACCGCGTCTCCCTTTTCTGTGGCCGAGACTCCCATGCCGGCGGCCGCGCCATGCAAGCAGAGACAGAAGCTGGGTGCGCAGAGAGCGACGAGTCGGTGGCCAGCCCCTCCGCGTCCGCCACCATCATCGAGGAGAAGTAGAACACGGGAGGCCGCCGCCGCTTGGGTCCCATGAAGGCCACCGCGAAGGCGACGCCGGCGTACACAGTAGGTGTCTTGCCGGATCCTTTTGTTGCGAGGACCTTCGTCGACCCCGCAGGGGCTCCACGGAAGCGGAGAAGCCCCCTTCCACCATCATCTTGGGCATCAACCAACCATATCAGTTGGGCAGTGGGGAAGCGAGCTGTCCTTTGCGCTGAAGCATATACCTCCAGGGCTCCCGGCAGTCCGGTGATCGTGCTGCCGGACATGAGGAACACAAATGGATCGGCGGGCGACCATTCAGGCCAGGTATTATATACCTGTGCTGTCGGGAACTAGCATCACTTAGTTGATTTGAATGTAATGAAATCCATCATGTTTGTTTGAAAATCCGGTATTTTATATGAATTCCGTCATTGTTTATGAGAAATATCGCCGTGTTTGCAAGAATTTCGTCCGGTTGGTTGAGTTGCTGTCAAAATGTGTGCGGCTACGGTTGGATGGCGTAATATGCGGGTCGCCGGTCGGTCTGCGGCCGGCTCGGGCCGCGTGGTGGGACAAAAAAAGCATAGCTCGTGCGAGCTCGTCTCCAACGTGCGCGCTGGAGGATGCATGAGCACCCGAGCCATTCCTCGTTCATCGGTTGCAAAGGCACCGGTGGACAAAAGGGTCGCCAATATTTTGGCTACCCCGGGTAAAATCCAAACAACCCCTCCTAGCAGATTGAAATCCCTCATTCGCCGTGAAATTTTGCCATGTGTTGTTTTCATGGACTAGCAAGATGCCCGTGCATTGCACGGAACGTCAAGATGCATTTTTTACAAAACACCTGTTGTGATTGACCCATGCAGGAGTAATCCCATGTGTAAAAACAAATGATATCTCGAGAATTTTATCGGAAAAATGGTATCTTGAGAATTTGACCGAAAAAATGATATCTCGAGAAAGATGAGAGATAAGGTGAGGAGGAGTGGGGCGTGGTGGTGACTGGTGGTCGGACTGGGCGGAGGCATGGGGATGGACAACCCATTATGTCTAGGTTTGTATCTCTCTCACACACACCCACATAGGTGGGGGACGTGCATGAAGAGAAGAGGTGCATGCACGGCGCACGTACTCCTGTCTCTTTCCCAACCACACCCGCGCGGGTACACGGTGGAGCTCATTTCTGTACGAAAAGGCAGCCCACGTGGTAATTTGACACGTGTACTGGTTGTCCACTTGATGGAGGATCATCTACCACTGGTGGACAAACAAATTGTGACTTGACGCATTATGTTAAAAAAGAGGCAAACCATGTGGATCCTACCTTAGAGGCAAGGTTCTATACACTTGAGATGCTCTGTAGGTATTACTTTTGCTGTGTCCCGTCAACTCATAGAATGAGGAGAATCTTGCTTACTATGCCGTCTCCCCCGCCCACGGGTGCGGTGGCTCGCAGGACGATGTGAAGCTTGCTCACTACTACTCATTGTATATTGGTTTATTGGTCCCCATTGTATATTGTGTCAAATTTTGACTATAGATTGCACTAACAAAACGTTCGTGCATGTTACCAAAAATTATATCATTGAAAACTATGTTGAAATACGAATCCAACGATATAATTTTTGTTGACATGCATTAACATTTTGTTAGCTAAATATTTGGTCAAAATTTGGCACGAACTACAAAGGTGACCTATAAACCAGGACGGAGGTAGTAGTACTACGCCTTACGCCCGCTCCCTCGCCCACGCACACGGTGGCTCCCAGGACGAGGAGAAAATTTTACTACTCCCTCCGTTTACTCCTCGTCCCTACCTTGGTTAGAGAGATTATCATATTGTTTGGAATATATGTCTTTTAGTAGTAGTAGGAATAGTATAGTGGTATATAGGAGTAGTACTACTACAACAATTTCCTTGGAGTCCGTGGTGCAGCAAGCTACCCTAGGCTATGTTACTACTCCCTCCTTTCTAGTTTATGGCTCAATTTTAAAATCTCTCCAACCAAGGTAGACAGTGAGTGGTGGAATTAATTTTGTAGTTTGCACAAGTAATATACGCTCGTTTTTCTCAAGAAGTTATGTTTGCTGAGGCATTAATTAGAATGAAATGCATGCATGACCACTAAATTTCCATGAACTTCTACATGCATTGGTGAGTTTTCTCTTGACAATGCTTGCATCGGGTGATTTAACGCACCTCGAAATCCAACATGTCATGGTACTACTACTACTTGTAGAATTGAGACTTATAAAATGGAAAATCGATTTTTTAGACGAGCTCTATAAACCGGAAAGGAGGGAGTAGTAAGTAGTATACTACCTCCATAGTGGGTACGTACTCCGTAAAATCAGATTTTCCCAAAACTAAGTCGTTCAACCTTTATTTGCTTGTTTGCCTTCATGCCTCGTTGCCTCAAATAGACTATACCAAACTCCCCTGCCTGCCACATGGGAAAAGACCCGCCCTCGCCTTTGTTTAGTCCGGGTTTGTATCGATGGATCACGCGAAGCAGCAAAAACCAAGCCGTGTCTTGTACTCCTTCGTCGACGCTCGCTTTCATGAATTTTGTACTTCCTCTCGCTGACATGTGGGACATATAGCAACCCGGTCGACGTGTCATGCAGCAAATAATAGTGCAGAACAGCAGGGGGGACGCACCCCAGTCGTACCGCCCTAGTAGTAGTAATGAGCAATGAGACGTCAAATCACGATGCCGCACTTTGCCAGACAGACGAAGCAACCATTATTTCACACTTCGCTTCGCCATCATCTCCTTCAAGAAAACCACGTAGTATTGCTTCTGCCATTGTTCTGCCTCAAGAGGGACACGCGCATCGCCTTGGTACATCATGACACGTGGGACCGCGTGACAGGCCATGCTCCCCCGCCCATCACTCGGTAAAATCACCTCATTTTTACTACTTCCTTCGTATCGGTTTACAGGGCATGCACGTCATTCTAGGTTGAGAATATAACTGGCTATATATGTGATGAACAATATATGTTTAGAAACTACATCCACTTAAGAATCGAATGATGCACTTTTTGTGACATAGTAACTCATATTTAGTTAGTCAAATGGATGACCGAGAACTACGTGCGCGCCCTATAAACCGAGACGGAGAGGGTAGTACAGTACCTATCTTTTTAGATAAATATAGTCGGGATTCACCAAGGAGAAAAACCAAGTGGTAGGTTGCTCCTGTCGTGTTGGCGTAGCAACTCAAGCAGGGTCAGTCCACACACAAAATGGTGACACACGTAACAGGACCCCTTTGGCCGACATGTGGCTCATCCACCGTCTTGTTCCACATGCGATGCACCAAATTATAGTTCAGAGCAGCCAGTTGGACTTGGAGGCACCCTGGTCGTAGCGCCGCAGTAGTAGTACATGAGCGATGAGGGGTCAAATCACAAAGCCCCACCTTTCCCGCATTAAGCTGGACGGAGGAAGCAACCATCATGTCACTCTAGGGTGCAAGAGCATAAAGAAAATAGAAAACCAATGATGCATGCGGCAGCTACCAAGGGCACCCTAGGGTAGGGGCCTCCACTACAAATCCATTTTTTCTGAAAGCGCCTCCACTACAAATCTGCTTCTCCCTCGTCCTCTTGAAGAAAACCGATGATGCGTGCGGCGGTAGGGTTTGTAGGAGTACTACGGCGTGCGGGGCCACGTCCTAGTAAACGGGAGAGGGATTGAGTTCGAGTCGATGCCTTAATATGTGTGGGTCGCTTGGTTTTACGGGAACGAGGCAGCATTTTGTGTTCGGGGACCAGTGGAGATATACGTACAAAAAATTGTGGACGTAGGTTCGACCGAAAGGCAATGATGCACGGGCCCTGCATTTTGGTATACCCGCGGCCGCGTGAATTTTGCTACTCTACTCAAAACTAGTAAGGTACACATGCATTGAATGCATGAGATTTGGAAACCAAATTATGAATAAATACACAATATATCATGTAAAGCTTTGAGTCATATATGCATGATGTAGATGTTCGTTTAGTTCTTATAGTTAATCTCATTCAAAATCAATTAGTTTTATAAAAAGGTTAAGATTCATGGGATTGTGCATTGTAATGCATAAAGTAAAAAACAAATAATGGCAATTCATTTAGAACAAAGGAGAAGTGCTTGTGTTTTGGGAAAGCATGCACGACCCACATCTCTTATTGGTTGATATGTCACGAAACAAGAAACGAGGAGGGAGTTAATGTATCGTGCCAAAGTGTTTTGGGATTATTTGGTTTTCGGAAAATGACTTACACACCTAGACGGAGGGAGTACAATGAGAATAAATGAATTGCAGTTAAAAGAATGACATTTGTAACAAAAATTTGAATGTGAACTACATATGTGTGCACGTGACCAGCACATACATTGTCAATACAAAATTTAATGCAAGAAATAACTTATGAGTAACATGCACGAATTGATGATGTGGTGCTTGCATGCATAGAGTAGAAAAACAATGTGATTTATGACTTGCATGCATGACGTGTTCTTGTGCCATAGTTGCATGTCTAGGGAAAAAGCTACTCGTGGGTTGTACTTGCTATTTAGGAATAGAAGATGTATACATGGAAGTTGTAGGGAAAGATATGACATGTATCTCAATTCCTATGAGTAGGGATTGGAAAAGAGATGTCATTTGGTTCACATCATAAGAACTTTTCTATTGAATCTAGATATGACATGTATCTCAATTCCTATGAGGAGGGATTAGAAAAGAGATGTCATTTGGTTCACATCATACGAACTTTTCTATTGAATATACGCTAATGTTTATTTTCCTTTAAAATTATGGGAGTATACGAATCCATTCATATGAACCAAGTGGCTCTAAAGCTATAAAAATGATATCATGTTTATTTCCTTTGAAATGTGGAGTATATGAATCTATTCCTATAAACCAATTGGCTCTAAAGGAAAAAATCCTATAAAAATCATATCATATAGAGTTCCTATGATATTCCTCCACACCAAAGGATGGTTGAAATTGCTGCAGGTGATACGACGGTCTTTCTTTGTAGACTCCTCCCCCATATTTATAGTTACCTCTCGAAGATGAATGAAATGATATATACTGGGTATTCTATATGTGCATTTTGGTACACAAAAACTCGGTAAAAGTTTGCGAGGTTCGAATTTTCAATAAAGCTATATGCACTGCATTTTGGAACGGGGGAGGAGCATGCGGCAGTTGCTAACACTCACCTGGAAGATTTGTGTAGGAGGAGTGGCTGTTCTGTTAAATGACATGGCAAAACTGACACTGTCGGATGCCGATCTAACGGTTCTTACGGCGTTTGTCAGGAAACGGTTTGTGGCGAACGTTTGTCGGATAATGATTTACGGACACATGCATTGCATTGATATGTGCCCCCCCTCTCTCATGCACACACGCACCCTCACGAGTCACGACTCTCCCGAGTCCTCTCGCACCCATCGTCTATCTGCAGGTAGACGTCACACACATATGTGCTCTTCACGCCCTACACTCAGAACTTCTAAAAAACAAAAGATGTCACGTACCTTTTATTTTAGCTCACACGTCACACACTTATACTATTACTCTCGTGGCAAACATTCTTTGGGCATAGTATATTGTACTCTCACGAAGCGAAGCGGTGCACGCACGCACTAGTTCTCTCACACCCACTCGCGGGTACATGTAGGAGCGCATTTTTTTGAAGCTGGTACAACAAAATCACTCCACTATATATATAAGCAGGAGCCTTAGAGCTTGCTTTACTAGGGTTCCTCTCTTTCACTCTCTCATGCTCTTCAGATCTAAGCAAGACATAGGTGGCCACACTCTCTCTCTACTCACGGCTGGTCACAAATCGTCCGGACCACCTCGACCGGGGCAGGGGTGTAGGTGAATCGTTCACGCTGGCGTCGGCGGCGAGGGAGGAGACCAACGGCCGCCCGCGCGTCCCGATCGGCGGCCGTGCCGTTCTCTCCGATAGAGCGCCGGCTCGGGAGGGCCTCCGACCCCTTCTTCCTCCCTGCGGTATTGTGGCCAAGATGCGGCCTCCCGACGCCGTCTTTGCCACATGCCGACGCCCCCCTCAGGTATATATTCATTCGAAACCTACCTTGCTCTACTGTCCCAGCTCCCCACGTGGATGCGTGTGGATCTTTTTCTACTTCCGTCGGCTGTTCCAAAGCCACCTAGACTTTTACTATTATTAGAGGTAAATGTAGTTCATACAGTCGAATCTAAGAGTTGGTTCAAACAGGGAAGAAAGTGGGAAAGCTGTAGCATGAATCTAGGACTTGGTTCTAAGAGGAAATGGGGGAAAGTAGTAGATACTGGCTACCCAACCGGTCTCTTGGTTGAAAAGGCGAAGAAAGCATGGTGGATGGCGAAGGGTGGGGGGAAGTGGAGTCTCTTGGTTGAAAAAGGAAAGATAGTGAGGGGTGTTGGCGGACAATGCAAATGAGAATGAGCAGGTCTAGATTTCCTGTGCTCACATAGGAAAATGTCGCCGAGGAGATAAAAAATGGGACAAATGCAGACATGCTGCCTGAGTGTTTGCCGCTCTCGGCAACCACATCTGCCTCACCACTTTATGCCCATGCTGTCCCTATTCCCATAGCGCTACCGTTAATGTAAAATCACATGAAGCATTAAGTAATGCCACCTAATGTCACTATAAGTAATGGTCTAGTGCCGTCGATAAATTGAAGCAATGCCACCACCATTTTATGAAGTGCTTCCGTCTTGCTTTATTTCCCATGAATTGTGTTTTTGCAGTTACACTAAAATCTCACACCGCTAACATTGCTTCATCCATGGACCGAGGACTAGCTGGCACGACTGCACGGAGGTTTTTGGGACAGGTGCGTGGACAAGAGGCATTGTGGTCTGCTTATTTATGCAAATAGCGGTGCTTAAATTTAGTGGAATGCACAAGAATTTCAGCTGGTCAGTACACTACATGGTTCAGTTCAACATTCCAGCTGAGAACAAAATTATAATTGGTTATTCTGGAATGAGAGAACCTAACCCTGGATGGTGGCAACAAGAAAAAACCAGAGTGAACTCCAGGAAATTTAAGCCTGCCGGGAGGCCCTTTGCTCAGAGAAGCCTTGCTTGATTTTTCCTTATTTGTAAACCTTCTCACAATTTTGTCTTTTGCGGTGAACTAGTATATGTTTGTTATGTTCTATGAATCATTGAGATGTATAAAATTGCTTAACTTATGCTTTTCAAGTTTTTTATGAAGCCGAGTTTAATGTGAGTGTTTCCACATGTACGCTGGACTAGCGTGTGAACGTTTGGAATTTACATTGTGGCCTCAGTTAACTGCATGAACCACTGTAACAAGATATGTAGTTGCTTATATGTCAGATAGCAAATTATCGATTGTTAGCTGGTCGATAGGCTAGTGTTGAAGCGAGCTGAGCCAATGTGCCGTGTTTTGCACAACTGCTTACAAGTGGGGTAGCACCAACAGTATTTACAAGTACTTATGTATCATCAGCGCACAGTTCTCGAACGAGTACTCTATTTCATCAAACACACACTGATCGTACAATAAACCGTGACAACTTATGTCTTACCATGTGATACGTCCATTTTGCATCATGCTTTTATATCGATATTTATTGCATTATGGGCTGTTATTACACGTTATATCACAATACTTATGCCTATACTCTCTTGTTTTACAAGGTTTACATAAGGAGGGAGAATGCCGGCAGGTGGAATTCTGGGCTGGAAAAGGAGCAAATATTAGAGACCTATTCTGCACAACTCCAAAAGTCCTGAAACTCCATGAAAGTTATTTTTGGAAATAATAAAAGATATTGAGCGGAAGAAGTACGTCAGAGGGGGCCCCACCTGGCCACGAGGGTGGGGGCACACCCCCTGCCTCGTGGGCCCCCTGTTTGCTCTCCGGTGGCCATCTTCTGCTATATGAAGTCTTTCGTCAAGGGAAAAATAATAAGCAACCTTTTGGGACGAGACTCCGCCGCCACGAGGCGGAACCTTGGCGGAACCAATCTAGGGCTCCGGCAGAGCTGTTCTGCTGGGGACACTTCCCTCCGGGAGGGGGAAATCATCGCCATCGTCATGACCAACGCTCCTCTCATTGAGAGAGGGAAATCTCCATCAACATCTTCACCAGCACCATCTCCTCTCAAAACCCTAGTTCATCTCTTGTATCCAATTCTTGTCTCCAAGTCCGGGATTGGTACTAGTAGGTTGCTAGTACTGTTGATTACTCCTTGTAGTTGATGCTAGTTGGTTTATTTGGTGGAAGATCATATGTTCAGATCCTATATGCATATTAATACCCCTCTGATTATGAACATGAATATGCTTTGTGAGTAGTTACGTTTGTTCCTGAGGACATGGGACAAGTCTTGCTATTAGTAGTCATGTGAATTTGGTATTCGTTTGATATTTTGATGAGATGTATGTTGTCTAACCTCTAGTGGTGTTATGTGAACGTCGACTACATAACACTTCACCATTATTTGGGCCTAGAGGAAGGCATTGGGAAGTAATAAGTAGATGATGGGTTGCTAGAGTGACAGAAGCTTAAACCCTAGTTTATGCGTTGCTTCGTAAGGGGCTGATTTGGATCCATATGTTCTATGCTATGGTTAGGTTTACCGTAATACTTTTGTTGTAGTTGCGGATGCTTGCAATAGAGGTTAATCATAAGTGGGATCCTTGTTCAAGTAAGAACAGCACCCAAGCACCGGTCCACCCACATATCAAATTATCAAAGTACCGAACGCGAATCATATGAACGTGATGAAAACTAGCTTGACGATAATTCCCATGTGTCCTCAGGAGCGCTTTATAACAGTTTGTCCAGGCTTGTCCTTTGCTACAAAAAGGATTGGGCCACCGTGCTGCACTTTATTTACTTTTGTTACTTGTTGCTCGTTACAAATTATCCTATCACAAAACTATCTGCTACCACTTATTTCAGTACTTGTAGAGAATACCTTGCAGAAAACCGCTTATCATTTCCTTCTGCTCCTCGTTGGGTTTGATACTCTTACTTATCGAAAGGACTACGATAGATCCCCTATACTTGTGGGTCATCAAGACTCTTTTCTGGCGCCGTTGCCGGGGAGTGAAGCGCCTTTGGTAGGTGGAATTTGGTAAGGAAAAATTTATATAGTGTGCTGAAATTTACTGTCAATTGTTACTATGGAAAGTAATCCTCTGAGGGGCTTGTTTGGGGTATCTTCACCCCGACCAGTACAGAAAAGAGTTGCTCCTCAACCTACTGAAAATGAAAATGTTCCCTTTGAAGTTCCTTCGGGTATGTTAGAAAAACTGCTAGCTAATCCTTTTGCAGGAGATGGAACAAAGCATCCTGATGAGCACCTAATCTATGTGGATGAAGTTTGTGGATTATTTATGCTTGCAGGTATACCGGATGATGTTGTTAAGAAGAAGGTCTTTCCTTTATCTTTGGAGGGAGATGCATTGACATGGTATAGGCTATGTGATGATACGGGGTCATGGAACTACAAATGATTGAAATTGGAATTTCATCAGAAGTTTTATCCTATGCATCATGTTCATCGTGATCGCAATTATATATATAATTTTTGGCCTCGCGAAGGAGAAAGCATCGCTCAAGCTTGGGGGAGGCTTAAATCAATGTTATATTCATGCCCCAATCATGAGCTCTCAAGAGAAATAATTCTTCAAAGTTTTTATGCTCGACTTTCTCATAATAATCAATCCATGCTCGATACTTCTTGTGCTGGCTCTTTTATGATGAAGACTATTGAATTCAAATGGAATTTATTGGATATAATTAAACGCAACTCTAAAGATTGGGATCTCGACGAAGGTAAGGAGTGAGGTATGACACCTAAGTTTGATTGTGTTAAATCCTTTATGGATACCGATGTTTTCCGTAAATTTAGCACTAAATATGGACTTGACTCTGAGATAGTAGCTTCTTTCTGTGAATCCTTTGCTACTTATGTTGATCTCCCCAAGGAGAGTGGTTTAAATATCATCCTCCCATAAAAGTAAAAGTAGTTGCACCTATTAAAGTTGAAGAAAAGACTATCACTTATAATGATCCTATCGTTCCTACTTCTTATGTTGAGAAACCACCTTTCCCTGTTAGGATAAAGGATCATGCTAAAGCTTCAACTGTGGTTCGTAAAAGCAATATTAGAACTTATACACCTCCTGAGAAAGTTAAAGTTGAACCTAATATTGCTATTGTTAAAGATCTCTTGGTTGATAATATTGATGGGCATGTTATTTATTTCTGCGGTGAAATTGCTAGAATTGCCAAACCTTGTGCTAAAGATAAACATAGACCTGTGGTAGGCATGCCTATTATTTCTGTTAAAATAGGAGATTATTGTTATCATGGCTTATGTGATATGGGTGCTAGTGCTAGTGCAATACCTATTGCCTTATATAATGAAATTAAGCACGATATTGCACCTACTGAGTTAGAAGATATTGATGTCACAATTAAGCTTGCCAATAGAGATACTATATCGCCAATGGGAATTGTTAGAGATGTTGAAGTCTTGTGTGGGAAAGCTAAATATCCTGCCGATTTTCTTGTTCTTGGTTCCCCACAAGATAGCTTTTGTCCCATTATATTTGGTAGACCCTTCTTGAACACTGTTAATGCTAGGATAGACTGCGAAAAGGATGTTGTTACTATTGGTTTGGGTGATATGTCTCATGAATTTAATTTCTCTTAATTTAGTAGACAACACCGTGAAGAGGAATTGCCTACTAAGGATGAAATAATTGGTCTTGCTTCTATTGCCGTGCCTCCTAGTGATCCTTTAGAACAATATTTGCTAGACCATGAAAATGATATGTTTATGAATGAAAGAAGGGAAATAGATGAAGTATTCTTTAAACAGGAACCCATCCTGAAACACAATTTGCCTGTTGAAATCCTAGGGGATCCTCCTCCACCCAAGGGTGATCCCGTGTTTGAGCTTAAACCGTTGCCTGATACTCTTAAATATGCTTATCTTGATGAGAAAAAGATATATCCTGTTATTATTAGTGCTAACCTTTCAGAGCGTGAAGAAGAGAGATTATTGAAAACTCTGAAGAAGCACCAAGCTGCTATTGGATATACTCTTGATGATCTTAAGGGCATTAGTCTCCCTCTATGTCAACATAAAATAAATTTGGAAGAAGATGCCAAACCGGTTCGTGATCATCAATGAAGGCTGAATCCTAAGATGAAAGAAGTGGTAAGAAAAGAAATACTAAAGCTCCTTGAGGCAGGTATAATTTATCCCGTTGCTGATAGTCAGTGGGTAAGTCCTGTCCATTGTGTCCCTAAGAAGGGAGGTATTACCGTCGTTCCTAATGATAAAGATGAATTGATTCCGCAAAGAATTATTACAGGTTATAGGATGGTAATTGATTTCCACAAATTAAATAAGGCTACTAAAAAGGATCATTACCCCCTACCTTTTATCGATCAAATGCTAGAAAGATTATCCAAACATACACATTTTTGCTTTCTAGATGGTTATTCTGGTTTCTCTCAAATACCCGTGTCAGCCAATGATCAATCAAAGACTACTTTTACTTGCCCTTTTGGTACTTTTGCTTATAGACGTATGCCTTTTGGTTTATGTAATGCACCTGCTACCTTTCAAAGATGCATGATGGCTATATTCTCTGACTTTTGTGAAAAGATTTGTGAGGTTTTCATGGACGATTTTTCCGTCTATGGATCTTCTTTTGATGATTGCTTGAGCAACCTTGATCGAATTTTGCAGAGATGTGAAGAAACTAACCTTGTCTTGAATTGGGAAAAGTGCCACTTTATGGTTAATGAAGGTATTGTCTTGGGGCATAAAGTTTCTGAAAGAGGTATTGAAGTTGATAAAGCCAAGGTTGATGCCATTGAAAAGATGCCATGTCCCAAGGACATCAAAGGTATAAGAAGTTTCCTTGGTCACGCCGGATTTTATAGGAGGTTCATTAAGGACTTCTCAAAAATTTCTCGGCCTCTGACTAATTTATTACAAAAAGATATACCATTTATCTTTGATGATGATTGTGTAGAAGCATTTGAAATCCTTAAGAAAGCATTGATCTCTGCACCTATTGTTCAGCCACCTGATTGGAATTTACCCTTTGAAATTATGTGTGATGCTAGTGATTATGCTGTAGGTGCTGTTCTAGGGAAAAGAGTTGATAAGAAATTAAATGTTATTCAATATGCTAGTAAAAATCTAGACAATGCTCAAAGAAATTATGCTACTACTGAAAAAGAATTCTTAGCAGCTGTATTTGCTTGTGATAAGTTCAGACCTTATATTGTTGATTCTAAAGTAACTATTCACACGAATCATGCTGCTATTAAATATCTTATGGAAAAGAAAGATGCTAAACCTAGACTTATTAGATGGGTTCTCTTGCTACAAGAATTTGATTTGCATATTGTTGATAGAAAGGGAGCTGAGAACCCCGTTGCAGACAACTTGTCTAGGTTAGAAAATGTTCTTGATGACCCACTACCTATTGATGATAGCTTTCCTGATGAGCAATTAAGTGTCATAAATGCCTCTCGTAGTACTCCATGGTATGCTAATTATGCTAATTATATTGTTGCTAAATTTATACCACCTAGTTTCACATACCAGCAAAAGAAAAAGTTTTTCTATTATTTGAGACATTACTTTTGGGATGACCCACATCTTTATAAAGAAGGAGTAGATGGTATTATTAGATGTTGTGTACCTGAGCATGAACAGGAACATATCCTACGCAAGTGTCACTCCGAAGCTTGTGGAGGACACCACGCTGGAGATAGAACTGCACATAAGGTATCGCAATCCGGTTTTTATTGGCCTACTCTCTTCAAGGATGCCCGTAAGTTTGTCCTATCTTGTGATGAATGTCAAAGAATTGGTAATATTAGTAGACGTCAAGAAATGCCTATGAATTATTCACTTGTTATTGAACCATTTGATGTTTGGGGCTTCGATTATATGGGACCTTTTCCTGCCTCAAATGGATATACACATATCTTAGTTGCTGTTGATTATGTTACTAAGTGGGTAGAAGCCATTCCAACTAGTAGTGCTGATCATAACACTTCTATTAAAATGCTCAAAGAATTTATTTTTCCGAGGTTTGGAGTCCCTAGATATTTAATGACTGATGGTGGTTCACACTTTATTCGTGGTGCTTTTCATAAAATGCTTGCTAAGTATGATGTTAATCATAGAATTGCATCTCCTTATCACCCACAGTCTAGTGGTCAAGTAGAATTGAGTAATAGAGAGCTCAAATTAATTTTGCAAAAGACTGTTAATAGATCTAGAAAGAATTGGTCCAAGAAACTTGATGATGCATTATGGGCCTATAGAACTGCATATAAAAATCCTATGGGTATGTCTCCGTATAAAATGGTTTATGGAAAAGCATGTCACTTACCTCTCGAACTAGAACATAAGGCATGTTGGGCTATTAAAGAGCTCAATTATGATTTCAAACTTGCTGGTGAGAAGAGGTTATTTGACATCAGCTCACTTGATGAATGGAGAACCCAAGCTTATGAAAATGCCAAGTTGTTTAAAGAAAAAGTTAAAAGATGGCATGATAAAAGGATACAAAAGCGTGAGTTTAATGTAGGTGATTATGTATTGCTATACAACTCTCGTTTAAGATTTTTTGCAGGAAAACTTCTCTCTAAATGGGAAGGCCCTTACGTTATCGAGGAGGTCTATCGTTCTGGTGCCATAAAAATCAACAACTTCGAAGGCACAAATCCGAAGGTGGTAAACGGTCAAAGAATCAAACATTACATCTCAGGTAATCCTATAAATGTTGAAACCAATGTTATTGAAACTGTTACCCCGGAGGAATACATAAGGGACACTTTCCGGAATGTTTCAGACTCTGAAAAGGAATATGTATGTGGTACGGTAAGTAAACCGACTCCAAAAGAGTTTTTATGGCAATATTTCTCCATTTTGGAATATTTAGAAAAATAGAAAAATAAGAAGCAGTCCGGGAAGGACACGAGGCCTCCACGAGGGTGGAGGGCGTGCCCCCTACCTCGTGGGCACTTCGTGTGCTCTCCGGACTCCGTTTTCTTGCACACTACGTATTTTGGTCGGTAAAAATGCATTATATAATCTCCCGAAGGTTTTGACTCCTGTATCACGCAAATATTCTCTATTCTTGTTTCGAGCTGTTGCTGCTGCAGATTAGGGCAAGATGTCCTCTCAAGAGTCAGTCGGGGAGAGCCGGGTATCTCATCCGGCATCGGAACCAAGGACAAACAGCGACGCTGACCACTTTGGGCCAGCAACGGAGGAAGAGATGGAGGCTGATTTTATGAGGATAGATGCCATGGAGGATCAAGAAGTCACTTCTCACTTCCGAGCTGGGTTCACGATGGGAGAACTACAGAGCTCAGCCATTCCAAACTCGGTTATCCCTTCCAATGTTAGATTTTTTTCTTGTGAAAATATGAAGAAGAGTGTCGCTTGTTCTTCCGCAGCTATGCAACACCCTTGGGTGCAAGGAGCTTTAGCTGTTACAGGAAAGCTTCGTAAGGAAATAATGGACCTCAAGCAGCAAGTCAATAAGCTCGAGGAGGAGAATCGTATCCTGAGAGGCATCATCGCCAAGAATATTACACCATCCCCGAAGAAGGAGACATAATCACTTGGGTATGGGCACTCCCCTTGGGAACTGCCAAGCTTGGGGGAGATGCCCTGGTATCGTATCACCATCACACTCCTATCTTTACCGTTTTTCTTAGTTCGATCCTATTAGTAGTATCTTGATCTAGCAGAATAAAGTTTTGGTATGATCTAGTTTTGAGTTTTGCTTTATGATCTCTCTACGTAATCGAGTCCGTGAGCTATATAATAAAGATTAGTGATGAATCAAGGGCTTGATTATTTTGCCATGATCTTGAGTGAATAAAAGAAAAGAGAAAAGAATAAAAAGGAATGAAAATATCATATTGATCTTATGGATAGTAATGACTTCACATAGAAAGAGTATGATGATTAAAAATTGTTGAGAGTTGACAAACATAGCTTCGGTCATCATTGCAATTAATAGGAATTAATAAAGAAAGAGAGGTTTCACATATAAATATACTATCTTGGACATCTTTTATGATTGGGAGCACTCATTAAAATATGACATGCTAAAGAGTTGATGTTGGACAAGGAAGACAACGTAATGGGTTATGTTTTCTTATATCTGAGATAAAGTATATTGTCATGGATCATCCAACATGTTGAGCTTGCCTTTCCCCCTCATGCTAGCCAAATTCTTTGCACCAACTAGAGATACTACTTGTGCTTCCAAATACCCTTAAACCAGTTTTGCCATGAGAGTCCACCATATCTACCTATGAATTGAGTAAGATCCTTCAAGTAAGTTGTCATCGGTGCAACCAATAAAAATTGCTCTCTAAATATGTATGATTTATTGGTGTGGAGGAAATAAGCTTTATTCGATGTTGTGATGTGGAAGAAATAAAAGCGACAGACTGCATAATAAAGGTTCATATCACAAGTGGCAATATAAAGTGACGTTCGTTCGCATTAAGATTTTGTGCATCCAACCCTGAAAGCGCATGGCAACCTCTGCTTCCCTCTGCGAAGGGCCTATCTTTTACTATTATCTTCTACCTTATGCAAGAGTCATGGTGATCTTCACCTTTCCTTTTTACACTTTATCCTTTGGCAAGCACAGGGTGTTGGAAAGATCCTGATACATATATCTAATTGATATGGGTTAGCATGAATTATTATTGTTGACATTACCCTTGAGGTAAAAGGTTGGGAGGCGAAACTATAAGCCCCTATCTTCCTCTGTGTCCGACTAAAACTCCGTAACCACAAGTATTGCGTGAGTGTTAGCAATTATGAAAGCCTAAATGATAGTTGACTATGTGGACTTGCTAGAAAGCTCTGACATAGACTCTTTCTGATGTTATGATAAATTGCAATTGCTTCAATGACTGAGATTATAGTTTGTTAGTTCTCAATAAAGTTTCTGATTCATACTTTTGTATTGTGAATAGGTTATTACTTGAGAATAAGAAATCATATGACAATATCCATATATGTTGCTGTTATGAGAATAATCATGATGCCCTCATGTCCGTATTTGCTTTTATCGACACCTCTACCTCTAAACATGTGGACATATTTATCGTTATCGGCTTCCGCTTGAGGACAAGCGAGGTCTAAGCTTGGGGGAGTTGATACGTCCATTTTGCATCATGCTTTTATATCGATATTTATTGCATTATGGGCTGTTATTACACGTTATGTCACAATACTTATGCCTATTCTCTCTTGTTTTACAAGGTTTACATAAGGAGGGAGAATGCCGGCAGCTGGAATTCTAGGCTGGAAAAGGAGCAAATATTAGAGACCTATTCTGCACAACTCCAAAAGTCCTGAAACTCCACGAAAGTTATTTTTGGAAATAATAAAAAATATTGAGCGGAAGAAGTACGTCAGAGGGGGCCCCACCTGGCCACGAGGGTGGGGGCGCACCCTACCCCCCAGGGCGTGCCCCCTGCCTCGTGGGCCCCCTGTTGGCTCTCCGGTGGCCATCTTCTGCTATATGAAGTCTTTCGTGAAGGAAAAAATAATAAGCAACGTTTCGGGACGAGACTCCGCCGCCACGAGGCGGAACCTTGGCGGAACCAATCTAGGGCTCCGGCAGAGCTGTTCTGCCGGGGACACTTCCCTCCGAGAGGGGGAAATCATCGCCATCATCATCACCAATGCTCCTCTCATCGGGAGAGGGCAATCTCCATCAACATCTTCACCAGCACCATCTCCTCTCAAAACCCTAGTTCATCTCTTGTATCCAATTCTTGTCTCCAAGTCCGGGATTGGTACTAGTAGGTTGCTAGTACTGTTGATTACTCCTTGTAGTTGATGCTAGTTGGTTTATTTGGTGGAAGATCATATGTTCAGATCCTATATGCATATTAATACCCCTCTGATTATGAACATGAATATGCTTTGTGAGTAGTTACGTTTGTTCCTGAGGATATGGGAGAAGTCTTGCTATTAGTAGTCATGTGAATTTGGTATTCGTTCGATATTTTGATGAGATGTATGTTGTCTATCCTCTAGTGGTGTTATGTGAACGTCGACTACATAACACTTCACCATTATTTGGGCCTAGAGGAAGGCATTGGGAAGTAATAAGTAGATGATGGGTTGCTAGAGTGACAGAAGCTTAAACCCTAGTTTATGCGTTGCTTCGTAAGGGGCTGATTTGGATCCATATGTTTCATGCTATGGTTAGGTTTACCTTAATACTTTTGTTGTAGTTGCGGATGCTTGCAATAGAGGTTAATCATAAGTGGGATGCTTATTCAAGTAAGAACAACACCCAAGCACCGGTCCACCCACATATCAAATTATCAAAGTACCGAACGCGAATCATATGAACGTGATGAAAACTAGCTTGACGATAATTCCCATGTGTCCTCGGGAGCGCTTTTCTCTATATAATAGTTTGTCCAGGCTTGTCCTTTGCTACAAAAAGGATTGGGCCACCTTGCTGCACTTTATTTACTTTTATTACTTGTTGCTCGTTACAAATTATCCTACCACAAAACTATCTGTTACCACTTATTTCAGTACTTGCAGAGAATACCTTGCTGAAAACCGCTTATCATTTCCTTCTGCTCCTCGTTGGGTTCGACACTCTTACTTATCGAAAGGACTACGATAGATCCCCTATACTTGTTGGTCATCACCATGCCATATTCATGAAAAAACTAGTGAGGACGCATCTGTTTCGGCAACAATTACGATGGTTCTCACATGATTCACGGGCACACAAAAGTAGTAGCAGTTCCCATAGACGGATTCAAACAGAGTACTAGCCCCAGAGGGCTCGATAATAGGCAAGGTTCAGATAATTAGACACAATCCAAACTACTATTAAACACTAGCTGGGGCAACTATTTCATGCCTCGATCTAATTTGGGCTGGACACAAGATGGACCTTGCCATGAACATCATCAAGGACGTCCGGCAGCAGCTCAATTTCTCTGAACCTTCATGAAGATAACCTTGTGGCCTTGCCACTCATAAACTTGTTTGTGGAGGCATGCCACGTCATCTTCTTGCGTAAGCTTGCCAAGAATAGTATGCCTCACAAAAGGAGTAGCTTTGAACTTCTTGTGCTTCAGTACACCCTGGACAACACGCCTGACAACAGTGAGGCTGGAATACAACTGAACATCGGTATAACCGCAAATGGCTTGCATGATCCAACATCCTAAGAACTATGTTTTCCCAGTGCATATATTCAGGTCATCGCCTCATATAGAGTGACATGTACAACCACACAATCCTTGTCTGCATCAGCGCTCTAATTGAAACAGAAACAAATTCTGAATTACTTTCCAGTATAAGAGACACAAGTTATTTAAACCACTATGTATAGCATGGCATCAAAGCTAATAGAATTTTGCATTATTCATCACCACATACTTAGATGAAAAACCACAATCGAGATCGGCAAAGAAGAAAATCACCTTGGGTAGCTCAGCGGAGGGGGGGGGGGACACATCCTCGAAGGGGGAAAACTGCTCCTGCAGTGCCACGGGGGCTGTAACCTCAAACGGGGCGTTGACCATCTCAGTAGTGGCCGTGAGCATATCTGGGGTCGGCTCGGTGGCCGGCTCCATCTTCTTGGGGCTCTCTGTCTCGTGGGGATCAGCCTCCCGCGTCTGCACCAATATCGGCAGATCTTTGCCTGGTTCTCCTTGGTCCATCATGAAACTGACGAATACTAGGAGACCACTGAAAGGAAAACACAATCGCAATGACAATGAAACAAAAAAGAGGGTGATGATCGGTTACTACTTTGCAAATGTTCTTTTTTTTCTCTGAACGAAAATATACCAATATCATGGATCCACTTACCTTCCCTTCGTTGGGAGAGAAGAACAGTGGCAGATGCGAGTGTTGGCTTTCTTGAAGACGGTGAGGGAGAAGGGGATTCAGCAAAGAGTGAAATGATGGTTGCTTCGTCCGTCAAACTTAGACTGCGGGGAGGTGGGGTTTTGTGATATGATGGCTCGTTACTGCCGCGCGACGATCGGATGACTCTCCGCCTGCATACTGCCTTCTAATTTGGTGGATGGCATTTGGGCCTGCGCGCGGCATGGCCCGCATGTCGGTAAACAAAAGTAAAATGGCATTCAGTAGAGGGAGACGTTTGGATGACCTAGGAGGAGCCAGAAGCGGTAGTGTATCCACTGTACTAGTAGTAATTGTTTTTCTAGTAGCTGTAGAGTGTCTCCACTATACTAGTAGTAATTGTTTCTCTGGGCCCAAGACAAAACAGCCCATCCACCCTAGTAAATAATAAAATCAACTCAAAAGCCCATATATTTACTTAATGAGAGGCGCTACCCACACCCAGCACAACGCCCCCCAAAAAAACCTGGGTGCTCTTCTTCCTCCTCACTCCCACCCACCTCACGTCAGCTCGCTCCACTCGTACCCCTAAATTCCTCACCTCACTCCTACAGAAAACCCCAGCTCCCCTTCTTCTTCACTACTACAGAAAACCCCAGCTCCCCTTCTTCTTCACTCGCACTACAACTAGGCTCGTCATTCGTTACTCTGCTCAAATCCGTGAGTGCGACGCGACGCCCTCGAGGAAAATGGAGTCGGCTGACCTCAGCGCCAAGAAGATGAGGCTCCCGCCAGCGGCGACGCCTGTTGTAGATCCCGCACCCGGCAGCGCGGGGAGAAGCGGCGACCCCGCCCCCACCGGATCCCAGGAACCCATAGAATCTCGGGTGGACCGCATCGGCAATCTCCCGGACGCCGTCCTTGGGGAGATCATCTCGCTTCTTCCCACCAAGGATTGCAACCGCACCCAAGTCCTCTCAATCCGGTGGCGCCCTCTATGGCGCGCCGTGCCTCTTAATCTCGACTATCATCAGCTATCTCTCTTCAATGATTTTGAAATCCCCAGAGCCATCATCTCCTCCCACCAGGGCTCCGTTCAAAGCCTCTCCATCCCGTCATGCTACCTGAGCAAGCATACCATGCCCTGCACGGTGGACGCCTAGCTGAAATCCCCTGAATTCACAGAACTACAGCTGCTTGAGTTCTACTATTCCCCTGGAAATCACCTACCAGATACCGAATGCCATCTACCTGTGCCCTCAGCACCCAGCACCGATGTCCATCTCGCGGTTTTCCTCCTCTCTCCACACCGCCACCTTTGCGCCGTGCGACCTACCAGACAATCTAGTACTAAAACTTCGACTCCCATTTCTCAAGAAACTTTCACTCGTGCGGGTTCGTATATCGGAGGCCTCATTGCACAGCATCATCCACTCCAGTTGCCCTGCCCTAGAGTGCTTGGTGCTTGTTTTCACAGTTAGAATCGGTTGTCTCCAAATAAAGTCGCCTAACCTTGTAAGAATTGGAATTTCTTTTGACGGAAGGCAGCTCATCATCCAAGATGCCCCTTCACTTCAATGGTTGATCCTTGATTCTAGTTATTCACCGTCGCAAATAACAGTCCTCTCTGCGCCTAAACTGGAGACCTTGGGTGTAATACATGATCTCTGTGCTCATTTCAAGATGGTGTTTGGCTCCACAGTTCTTCAGGTACTTTATATTATCATCTACACTTGTAACCATAAGCTGCATTTTAAATTTCTGCGCATAAGTTATATATCATCTCGGAGTACACATTTTGTACTAATATTATGTTCTATGCTCAATGAAGAGTTTCTCCATGGATATCCTATCAATGGTGTTGGATTCTGTCAAGATCTTATGTATCCAAATGAATAGTTTTGATCTGAACAAGATTATTGGCTTGCTGCAATGCTTTCCATGTCTGGAGAAGTTGTATATAAAGGTGATAATTTCACGCACATTGGAAGCCAGCATATAGTGTACTAGAATTAACCGTTCAGTTGTTGCTCTTTCCACACTCTTTTTTTAGACCTTAACTGTTTTCAATCTTCATGTCTATTTAGGCAACAGGACGGGGTAAGAAATTTATAACCAATCGGTGGATTCGTAAGCACCGGGATTTTCTCACTTCTCATGACATTCGATTGAAGACAATAACGCTAGAACGATATGTAGCCAACCATGCAAACACTAGATTTGTCACATTCTTCCTGCTGAATGCGAGGTTACTATTGTTCATCAGGCTTAAGTTTATCAGCAGCATGGTTTTGACGGATGGGTATGTCGAAGAGCAAAAAAAGGAGTTTCAGGTGGGCAAAAGAGCTTCTGAACGTGCCGGGCTTCTATTTACAACATATTGTGGTCATAATCCAGTAAATTTTATGACCCAGGATGTTCATTCTATGGACTTGACCGATCCATTTGACTGTGACTACCGAAAACAGTGCTGGAGTTAGATGTTGTTGCCATTTTCAACCTGGGTTTTGTCTAAACCTGATGAACAATTAACCCTCGTGCTTTTGTACAGTTTGTAAGGTAGAGTTAGATGTTCTTGCCCTTTTCAACTTGGCTCTGACTGTCATATTTTCTTTGAAACAAGGCAAATGGCTTGCCATTCCTTTAATTTAGAGTGAAATATTGTAACAAATCCCAACCAAGGGAAATGACATCACTCTCGCCAGCTGCTTGAGCTCACTGTGCATTACAGAAGCCAAGTGATTAGCCCCCACCAGCACCCACAAACTTATTTCGAACTAGCACACCAAATGGGCTGTAAATTTTCATAGGAAAGGCTGGATGACCGTGACAGATTTGGATTCTAACATTTGGGACCGACGAGGAAATAGCCTATCCAAGGTGGTGTCGACTTAATAGCTAGTCAACAAATGATTCTGCCTACCTGCCGTTGGATTGACATCCAACTGTCGTGTATCTTCTATCTCTTGTCTTCTTCCTCCAGCCGCCCAAACCAAACCACCCCGTCGGCTCCGCCTGCTCCCGCCTGCCATGGCTGGCTGCTCCCCCGCCGCCCTACCGTACCCTCCAATGTTGGCCAGTCCCTCCCTCTATTCCCCCACACGTCCTGTTATTCTCCGGTGACGTCAGCCCCAACACGCACCCGCACCCGAACCAGTCAACCCTCTTACTCCCCTCCGCCTGCGACTAGACCGGCGCATCTTCCACGGCTCCTGTTCGTTCCGTCCGAGTCCTCGCCGTCGTCCTCGGCCATTCGCTCACCGTGCGCGGTGCGCCGCCCTCTGGCATTGTCAACATCGTCAACAACCGAGAGGAACAAGGAGATGACTGTACGTGGAGAGGATGATAGTAGGGACCCACCAGCGTCATGGCAGTACGCAAGCAAGTGCCTCGTTATTACAAGCCCAAAAAATGGTTCCTCCTAATGGTTGGACATCTGGGGCTCACGCCATTGTCAACGTAGTCAATTAACGAGAGAATTACACAACGAGCGGCTGACACGAGGGACCCAGCAGGCCGCGCAGTTGTTATTTACTTTGTTTTTTTGAGGAACACGCAGTTGTTATTTATACTAGTTTTAGCGACGGATGAGGGTAAGAACGGGGCTATGCGGGGGCTGTGGCCCGTCTAGCCAGGGTTTTATTTATCTTTACCACATCATGAGCCCAGTTGTGTATTTTTCTTGCTGAAAATGGCTAGCCCAGTTCTATTTTTTAAAATAAATACCCAAACGAGGCCTACTTGCTTTATCAGCCCTGCTGGGCTGCAAATCTTTCAAGACGAGGAGAGTTTCATTCGGTTTGCCCAGAAATGGGCTGTACCTTTTTTAAAACACATCAAACCGGGAATTAGTTTCAATTTTTTTTCATTACAAGATTTTAAATTCCATTGATTTTTATGCGTGGACAATTATTTGGATTTTATATTTATATAAATTATTTTTCAAAATAGTTTGCATGTGACTCTATATTTTGGGATTAAAAACAGTTGACCGCACTGAAATATGTGAAATTTCATATAATTTTTAACTGTGGCCACAATATGGGGTATAATTCTTAAGAAGATGGGCTCCAAAACAATTCTTAAGAATTGGCAAATGGGCTGTAAATTATTAGAAATAATGGCACATGGGTTGTATGCTGTTTTCCATAGATTTGAGGCTGACTTGTGCGCCTACTACAGGTTAACACATATGCTTTCCTAAAAAAAGGTTGACACACACGCAACGCCATGTCAACTTAGTCAACACACGAGAGCAGTGACTGTTGGATGTCCATCCAACGGCCGTCATGCTTCTTCAATCTCTACTCTTCCTGCTCCAGCCACTCAAACAAGCGCCAGCAGGACTGCCTGCTGCCAACTCCCGCGGCTGGCTATGCTGCCGCACAGGCCTCACCGCCCATCATTCTCCAATCGCTGGCCTAGCCATCCCTCTACTCACCCACACCTGCTGTTATTCTCCGGCGATGGCAGATGAACCAGTAAACCCTCGTACTCCCCTCTGCGTGGGAAACAACTGCCGAGTCTTCCCTAGCTCCATGTCGTTCCCTTCCTAGGCCTCGCCGTCGTCCACTGCCCTGGTGCTCTCGGCGCGACATGGTCAATGTGGTCAACGGACAACATGCATCGGAAGTGGATTGTACGTGGAGAGGCTGACAGCTGGGTCCACGGCCGCACACAAGGAAATGCCTCCTTATTACGCGCAAAATAATGATTCCTGCACCTGACAGCTGAGACCCACCGGAAGGGCCTCTGTATTTCGCAAAAAAACATTACCCCCTTGACAGGTCGGACCCACCAGCTATATCTTCGCACGCAAGGAAGTGCCTCCTTATTACGCACAAAAAATGAATACTCCCCCTGCTAGCTGGGACCCACCATAGTGGGAGGCTGACTTGTGTGCCTACTAAGATGACAGGGACGGAGGGTTTTGTGACCTTAGTCAATATGAACGATTCTAGCTCCAGTGACCGTACGATGTCCATCCAAGGGCCATAGTGCTTCTTCAACCTCTGGTCTTCTTGCTCCAGCCGCCCAAACAAGCGTCGGCCGTGCCGCTGGCTCCTACCTCCTGTCCGGCTGTGCTGCCACCGCTGGCCATGCCATCCCTCTATACTCACCCACACCTCCTGTTATTCTCCGGCGACGGCAGCCTCACACCGCAGCTGAAGCAATCAACCCACGTACTCCCCTCCGCATGGGCATCCACTAGCGCATCTTCCCCGGCTCCGCGTCATCCCCTTCCTAGGCCTCGCCGTCGTCCACTGCCCTGGTGCTCTCGGCGTGGCGTGGTCAATGTGGTCAATGAACGACTTCCATCAGAAGAGTACTATACGTGGAGAGGCTGACAGCTGGGTCCACGGCCGCAGCAAGGAAGTGCCTCCTTATGACGCGCAAAATAATTATTCCTCCACCTGACTGCGGGGACCAACCGGACGGGCCACCGTATTTCACAAAAAAACATTTCCCCTCTAACTGCTGGGATCCACCAGCTACATCTTTGCACGCAAGGAAGTGCCTGACAGTTGGGACCCACCCGGTCGAAGCGTACGTAACGTTGTTATTCTGGCCATGAACATGTACGTACATACGATCGGTCTATCTGCAGGCTACAGCGATGAACCGTGGCCGTGTAAGGAAGGGCACGTGTGGTAGTATAGGCGCGCAGGTGTCGTAGTAGAGGCGTGCACGTAGCATGTACACCTACGTACAGGGGCCAGGGTGCAAGAAAGTAAATACGGCCACGTACGTATGTACGGGCGGGGTCTCGAACGCCTACTCGCGCATATGTATGGCCATGGCTCGTGTACATGGCTGGGTCGGAACGGAGAAACTGCGTCATCGTCGTGTTCATGGGGAGGCAACGGAATACGTCGTGTTCATTGGGAGGCAACGGAACGCGTGCTGTTCATCGGGAGCCAACCGGCTTGGATAGAACAACCGATGGAAACGAGGCCTAGTGTACCACAGAACGGAGGAAACAGCCTTGTGTTCGACGGCCACTGTCGAAATGGGATCCTGTTCATCGGGAGGGGTCTATCATACCGTAAAAGGGAGGAAACAGACCTCCTACGATCAAAACGGGGTGCTGTTCATCGGGAGGGGTCTAGCGTACCGCAAGACGGAGGAAACGGACTTGTGTTGGAGCACTACAGTCGAAACGGGGGTCCTATTCATCGGGAGGGGTGTGCCGTACCGCAAAACAGGACTCCACGGGATACTGTTCATCTCCACCGTCGACCGCCTCCACGGGCTCCTATTCATCCACCGTCGACCTCCTCCATCCTCCACCTGCGACTGTTCATCCACGGGCTCCTGTTCATCCAGCCTCCACCGCGGGCTCCTCCACCGGCTACTGTTCAACCAACCCTCTCCACGGGGTCCTGTTCAACCACCCCTCCACGAGCTACTGTTCATCCAGCCCTCCACTAGCTACTGTTCAACCAGCCCTCCACCGGCTACTGTTCAACCAGCCCTCCATGGGGTCCTGTACATCCAGCCCTCCACGGGGTCCTGTTCATCCACCGGCTCGATCAATCGAAGTCATGTTCATCCAGCGGCAACGACCTCTACTACCACATGGTCCTGTTCATCCAACCCACCACCGGGAACTGTTCATCCAAACCCCCCAACAACACTCACTGTTCATCCAGAGGCAGCATTGATCGGCTTCAGTTAGCAGCAGTAGCGAAGGAATCGTTCGACCGGGTTCAGTTAACACCCATCGATCGCTCGGGTTTAGTAATGCGTAGCCTGCAGTGCAATCGCTCGGGTTCAGTTAGAGCCCAACGCCTCGCTCGGGTTCAGTTAGAGCGCAATGCCTCCCACACACACGCGTACGTATGAGAGAAACGCGCAGCGCTCGGCCCCCGACCACCCACCGTAACCGGGAACTCCCCCGATATTTTCCTCGCCCTCACTTCTACCACGGTTTTCTCCGTCATGGGCGGCCCAAAGAATGTCATGCAGCTGCGTCTTTGGCCCGCCCAGGACGAAAAGCCCATTTTCTGTCATGATTTTTTGTCATAGAAGTAGGAACCCACCACATCAATGATGATACCAGGTTTTGTCACAATTATCGTCATAGAAGTGTCATAAGCATGATAGAAAAAGTTATCGTTCGGCCCAAAATGTCACCGATGTGTCTTTTTTTGGTACTGAGGCCGAATCCCCCCTTTCATTCTCCCTTCCCTCTTTCCTTATCCTCTGTTTCGGCCCATATGGGGGGCGCACTAGCCCCTTGTGGCTGGTGCGTTTCCCCTCTTGGCCCATAAGGCCCATATCTTTTGCCGGGGGTGCCCGGAACCCCTTCCGGTGACCCGATATGTACCGGTACCCTCCAGAACACTTCCGGTGTCCGAATACTATTGTCCTATATATCAATCTTTACCTCTTGACCATTTCGAGACTCCTTGTCATGTCCATGATCTCATCAGGGACTCCGAACAACATTCGGTCACCAAATCACATAACTCATATAATATAATATTGTCATCGAATGTTAAGCGTGCGGACCCTATGGGTTCGAGAACTATGTAGACATGACCGAGACACCTCTCTGGTCAATAACCAATAGCGGAACCTGGATGCCCATATTGGCTCCTACATATTCTATGAAGATCTTTATCGGTTGAACCGTTATGACAACATACATTATTCCCTTTGTCTATCGGTATGTTACTTGCCCGAGATTCGATCGTCGGTATCTTCATACCTAGTTCAATCTCGTTACCGGCAAGTCTCTTTACTCGTTCTGTAATGCATCATCTCATGACTGACTCCTTAGTCGTTTGCTTGCAAGCTTATGATGTGTATTACCAAGAGGGCCCAGAGATACCTCTCCGTTACTCAGAGTGATAAATCCTAATCTGGATCTATGCCAACTCAACAAACACCTTCGGAGATACCTGTAGAGCATCTTTATAATCACCCAGTTATGTTGTGAAGTTTGATAGCACACAAGGCATTCCTCCGATATCCGGGAGTTGCATAATCTCATAATCGAAGGAACATGTATTTGACATGAAGAAAGCAATTGCAATAAAACTAAATGATCATAAGGCTAAGCTAATGGATGGGTCTTGTCCATCACATCATTCTCCTAATGATGTGATCCCGTTATCAAATGACGACACTTGTCCATAGTTAGGAAACCATAACCATCTTTGATCAACGAGCTAGTCAAGTAGAGGCTCACTAGGGACACGGTGTTTGTTTATATATTCACACATGTATTTAGGTTTCCGATCAATAAAATTCTAGCATGAATAATAAACCTTTATCATGAATAAGGAAATATAAAATAACAACTTTATTATTGCCTCTAGGGCATATTTCCTTCAGTGAGACCTATTGCCTTTGCCGTCTTTGCCTTCTTCTTCTTATTGCCCGGATTGGGATTGGATGTTGTCCCAACTTCAAATGGAGGGCAAGTTGAATCCCCCAATTCGCACTCCATTTGGGTCGGACCTTGATTATCATTGATCATGTCTGATAGGAACACCTCCTAAATGATCATGGTTTGCAAGCATTCATCATGTCCAAAATGAACTAGCGATCTATGCAAAACATTGAACATGCCATATGCAAACTTGATCAGACAGGAGCAACAAGAACATACCGACTCTTGTTGTGTCATTCCTTCGAACAGGTCATGGGAAGCCCGGGCATCGTCGGTGCTCGTGCTTATCCACGCCCGAATGAGCTGCGACGAGTGATAGATGTCCACCACCGGCATGTGCATGGGTGGGAAGCTCTTTGGAATGCCCCAACTGGTCGTCAGATCCTCCTCTGTCCCAACCTGGCTCGACGGCGCAATCCTTGAGATGGAGGGATGGAGTTCGGGGTTCCGGGCACGGCGTGGGGGACAACGACTCATCCATGTCCGCATTCGCTCCCTGTGATGCCTCCGCTTCCCTCTCCCGCTGTTAGAGTCGCTGGTTCCTCCGGGCGATGTTCTTTGTCTTGCACGACGAAGCCGAGGAAGGGACACCGACGAATGAGGCGGACACAACCTATGTCATGGTGGACGGGGATGGGCTGGAGGGCATATAGGGTGGTGGATCAGGACCGACGATTAGGATGGGGAGCAAGGGTGGCGGACTGCAAGGTCTCAGATGTGGGAAACGTAGGAGGGAGGCAGGAGGAGGAGGAGGGAGAGTTTGGATTCAGTGCAATTTGCGGCGGGGTTGGGTTGTCGGGTCCGACGTGGCGGACGCGCCTAGGTGCACTCGGGAGCCCCCATATCCGCCCCTGATTTGGGCTGGATATGAGGGGTGCTGGTCAGCCCAGGCATTTGAGGCATGTTTTAAAGAGTTCGCTTGAGTCGCTTTTTTGTGACCGATCACTGATCAAGCCGTCGGCCCAAGCATTTGAGGCGGGTTTGGGACACCCAACTGTAGATGCTCTTATATCCGTGACGCACATTGATTAAATGAGGATAAGCAATCACATAAGTGTGCACAATGACATCAAAGTTTTTAACGAGCTTCACTAATATGGCTACATCCTCGATACATAGAAGTGATGCAAAAACAACTAAGGGAAAAATCACCTTTGTCGAGGAATGGATCAAATTGAAAAATTAAGACTTTAACAACTCCTAAGTCCGACCTGGATGACCAAAGTCAAACTACCATAAAGGGAACAGGACTTGGGTGAATTTATTTAGTAAGATCAAAAAATTAAATAAAGGCACAAAAGCACATAGGAAACCCCGGATTTGAGTTAAAAACTTTATTTACTTTGAACTGTATTGTATGGTGATTGACCTAGAACAATATATTAAAGTAAGATAAAAGATAAGGGAAGCTAGACTTTTAGGTGATTCACTAGCCACCATGGAAGTATTGCTATTATGTATGTTGCTTGTAGTCGTTGCCAGGTGGTCCATGAACATGGTTGTAATTTTTATTACCTCTGTTGTTCTTTGTACTTCCATGATTGAAGATGAATAGATTGGAAGTTTCTCGAAAAAATGTATGTTTTATCAGCCTCGAGTCTGGAGATGATGATACGCCTGCATCATGAGGGCAGAGATTTTATTATTAAACTGTACTACCTTCCGATCGTTCCTTTTTTTAAGGTTGAACTAGACCATAAAGGCAAGCGTTGCCGCGCCCGTTCATTTAGAAAAACAAATATAAAATATTCGAAAAATATGGATAGTAGAAACATTTCGTAAAATTTGGACAGAAACAAAATTTAGCAAGCCTGCATTTCAGCAGACTATACATAATGCCTCTGTACAAAAAAGTGACCTTATTTTTGAACATAAATAAGATCAACAATCATATCACATATTAATAGAAGATACCAAGGCGAACTGATCTAATTCAGGCCCTAGCATGCAAATTCGCATGATCTATTTGAGCAGCTGAAGTAATAGTAACTTATATGCTCCATTTCTGATGGAAAGGTTGTGGGTTTTTTTCTCCTTTGTGATATGTGGATGGTATTGGTATAGTTGCACATGAGAGTAACAATGTGCAAATTTCTAATGTATCTAGGAGGGCCATTAAGTTGATAGATCCAGTTGAATGTTTGAGACAACTCTAACACTAATGCTAAAAAAATTAATGGTTGAAGTTGATTGTCGATCCCCCGCCAAAAAAGAAGAAGTTGATTGTCAATATATAGTGGAACACGAAAACTACAGAAGTCAACCCGAACCAAAAAAACTGAAGTCTAATGCCAAGCTTACACAGTCATACGCCAAAGGAGAATTACAAAGAACAATAGGCCTCAAACAAAATGGAAGGTGAAAAGCAAGGGTTCCCCGTACATAAAAAATGAAAAAGAAAAAAATCAAGGTTAGCATTTACTTGATGACATGGCCCTTGATTCCTACATCCTGGAGAATAGCCCATTGGGGCCAATTTTTGTGTTTTGACCTTTTTCCAAAAGTTTAGCTGGATCTGACCCCGGTTCAAAAGTTTTTCGAGATTTAAACCCTTTTCCTATCGCTAGGGTCCTCGGCGGTAGGGTTCTAAAGGCTAACACCAGAAGCCTTGGCAGTAGCTCACGCATCCACATCAGCACTAGTAAATGGCAACCGTCTCTTGCCACCCACCCTACCGCTAGAGTCCTCGGCGGTAGACTATGCAACCCTACCGCCAGTGTCGTGGTTTTGTCACGGCAAATGTCCTCATGAAAGGACTTAGTCGTGAGGCCATTGCTGCTTGGTGATTGCTTGAATGGGGTTGGTCGGAACTGAGGGACACGAGTTTTACGCAGGTTCGGCCCCTCGCGATGGAGGTAAAAGCCTACATCCCGCATGATTGCTATTGATGATGATGATGATGCTCACGATTACAATGGCGGTGTTTCTCTACCTCTATCTTGAGAGCTATTGATTTGTCGCTCTCTAATCTGTCCCTCTTGGGGTGCCTTGCCCTTCCTTATATATGTTAAAGGGGTTGGCTTACATGTAGAGTCCTAGTAGGATTAGGACTAGTCTATTTTCTATTACAAGTGGAATCCTAGTCCAAATCTTGCTTCCCTTGTAAGGGAAATATTCCTTATGCCTTTCCTCTCAAGCCGTTCCACCGGATACCATAGCATGAGCCGACCTCCTCATGAACTACCTTATGGGCCTTTGGGTCTTGTCGTTCGTCTCTCCCACCTACCGGGTCACCAATGAGCCGCCAAGTCTGACGGGTCGTACATCAAGCTAGGTCATACCGTGGGGTATATCCCCAACATTAGCTAGCTTGGATTTATCCATGTTAAACTTCACCCTGAAAGAGCAGACAAAGGAAAATAGGAAAACGGCTTAAGGTTAATTCCAAGTTTCTTTTTCATATCAACGAGCCGGCTTCATAATCAGCTTGGTAGTGCATGTCCTTTGCAGGATTTTTTTGGGAATAATGACCCATCCATTATTGAGCCGGTTTTCAAATGCTTCAGCTTGTGGATGTAGGATTTGCCGAGTTACGAGCGTCGAGGTTGTCGGGTCATGGAGGTTGATGCTGCCGGTTCATGGAATTGGCCTCCTGGAAATTCTGGGTCTCTTTGTCACATCAACAAGTCTGCTTCATAATTAACTTGCTCACGCAGGTTCCTTGCAGAAAAATATTGGGAAATGAAACACTCATCTGCTGTTGAGTCATCTTCTAGTGCTTTGGCTTGATGTAAATTTTGGGAATAAGAATTCCATATGATCCCGAGTCGGCTTTATGGGCCTTCTATGAATAACTTTGAGCAGATAAACTTTGCAATTTTTTACCAAGACAATGAGACCCTGCTTGCTCAAAATTGAGAACTTTGAAGGTGTTCCTCCCTTATATCCATATTACCTGTAGCCCCAAGCCTTAAGAGTAGAACGTAGTGATAGCTTAAGACTTGCTTAAATATGAATGCTGCCACTTTGGAGAAATCCAGGTTGTTCATCGAGTCTCTAATCATAAAATGAATGTGTTGCACTTCACATGTGTAGCCCCCAAGGGCCGGCTCATCAATATGTGATAGGCTTGGTATTCAATTTGGACCTTATGATCTGGGTAAACAAGTGAATGTTGTAGCCCCGAAGTACCGGGTTGTCTTGCCTGCAGCAACCTGGGACTTGTAATTGTCTTGTGCTTATAAAAGTTCACAGAGTGGTAGCCCCCAAGTGTTGGGTTGTCTTGCCTGCAGCAACTTGGGACTTGAACTTAATCTTGAATTTTGTAGATATATAGTTGAATAAAGAGCAACCTATAGCCCCCAAGGGGCGGCTCATGTCCTTAAGATAGCGGGGTCTTCTGATAATTTGATGATTTGAAAAGCGACTTGCATTAGCCCCCAAGTGCCGTCGTGCATGCTTGCATCGATATGGGACTTTCATACTTGATGTAATCTTGATTTGAATAATGTAGCCCCCAAGTGTCGGGTCGTGTGCCTGCGACGACTCGGGACTATTCCTTTCATTGTAGAATAAAATCAGATCCACCGTGTGGATGACGTTGTTGAGTGCTTTGAAAACCTCAATCATTTAACACTGGTTATGATAACCATGATGAAAATCCAGCCATGCTGGCCATAAAAAAATTATGTATTCCTGCAGAGTTACAATGTAACCTGGTTTGAAAACCAGCTCCTACAAAATATATTCAGGCATATATGATGCATTGTATGATGCAATGCATGATGATGTATGTGATAACAGAGTACAAAAATGTCGGCTTTCAAGGTATGACAAAAAGACCGGCTTTCGAGGCCCAAGTCTTGCTTCAATGAAGCTGGCGTGATAGCCTTTGGTTTATCCTAGCTTTCTGTAAGCCGTCTCTCACATGACATAAGATGGTGTTTTAACCTTGACAAGTTCAGGGTCATAATAGATTGACTGTCAAGAGTACACCGGGTTATCTTGGAGGATGAGCATCAAGCAAACAAGCTGGTTCAACCAAGATGTTTAATGGCATATGCCGGGTCAAGAGGGATGTTAATAGCTAAACTCGATGAGTTGGAAACCCCCAAGTGACCAATGATCGAAATTGAGTAGGATACCCAACTTTAGACTCGACTAGTCTTCTTTGGTAACCTTACTTTTCGGCAATAAGGCAGGATACCTATGTTTGAACTGCGCATCATGGCAGCTAGTTCTCTTTGGCAACCTTTAATTTTTTGCCAATACTGCAAGATACCCATGTTTGAATTGCGCATCATGGCAGCAACTTCTCTTTGGAAACCTTTAATTTTTTGCCAATACGACAGCAGGCCCCAAGTCCGGGTTATCTTTCCTGCAACGACCCGGGGTTCTTGAATTTGTAAAAATCTGGCCAAATCTGATGAGTCATGTCTGTGTAACCCCTGAGTCTTAAGACGGCTCGAGGAGTCGGCTTGAGATTCTTCATACTTGGCTGTGGTTTAAACCGGCCATGATGTTATAAGCCGGTGTAGGCGTGTGAATCAACCGTGCCTTGGTGTAAACTAAGCCGCATAGGCGGCGGCTTGCGGATACGTTCATCGAGCAGTGCGGTACAGTCAAATGCTGGCACATGATAATGTTGGTGCGAGCTCTATATGCGTGGCATGATGATTGCCCTTTCAGTAAATAATTGTCATGTATAACAAGCCAGAGTAATTGTTCTTGAAAGAATAAAAATGGATCAATAAAAATCGACTGGATAGATTTCACCTAGTTTGTTCGGACGTAAGATGATCTGTATGTAGCATCCGTAGATAACCTTTAAGTGTTGTTGCTGAATTCCTTTTGATCCTTATATGCATACAAAGGATATTTGCATTGATCCCCTCGAGGACCTTGCCAGATGCTGTCGCAGTTTTTTTTTTGCGAGCGGTGCTTGACTTTAGTCCATCTTCACATGGTAGCTGATAAGGAAGCAGTCGGTGTGGCGAGCGGGCGACGAGGCTGGAGCGGCGAGTAGGTAGGGCAGTGCGGGCAAGGCGAGGTAGCCTGTGGCACGCCAGGCATGACTAGTGGGGCATCGGAGTGAGGCGTGACGAGTCGGCGGCAGGGCGGCGTGGCGTGCCTCAGAGGCTGATGTAGAGGTAGAGGGGGGCCTGCGAGGTGAGCTGCGGCATAGCGGTACCCATGAGGCGAGCTAGTGAGGCAAAGCTGTGGAGGCGGAGGTGGACCTCGGAGGCGACGATGACTTGAGGTAGGGGTAGAGGGAGGCTGAGGCGGCCTGCACGCGGCTCACAGGCCGGCGACTCGCGGTAGAGGTGTGCCACCCTGGTGCGAGCGGCGACTTGTCGGAGGCGGCGCGAGGCCAGGCAGCTCGAGGTCGGCCTCGGTGGAGGAGGAGCGAGGCCAAGGCGGGCCACAACAACGGCTCGGCGCACCGGCGAGGGTGGCTCGGATGCGACTGGTTTCACGAGGCCGTGGCGGCGGAGCTGAAAGGATCGATATGGTTTACTAGAGGGGGGGGTCTGAATAGGCAACTACCAATTTTTAGCTTTTCTTAACAAATTAGGTTAAACACCAAGTAGGTTGTCTAGATGTGCAAGTAGGTGAGAAACCTATATGATGCTAACAACAACAACAAGAGCAAGCAAGATATAAAACACAAGTAAAGCTTGCACAAAGTAAAGGTAAGAAATAACCACAAGTGGAGCCGGTGGAGATGAGGATGTGTTACCAAAGTTCCTTCCCTTTGACGAGAAGTACGTCTCTTTTGGAGCGGTGTGGAGGCACAATGCTTCCCAAGAAGCAACTAGGGCCACTGTATTCTCCTCACACCCTCACACAATGTGAGATGCCACGATTCCACTTGTGGTGCCCTTGAAGGCGGCGACCAAACCTTTATAACCAAGGTCGGGGAAATCTCCACAACTTAATTGGAGGCTCCCAACAACACCATGAAGCTTCATCCCCAATGGAATGTGGCTGCAAGGTGACCTCAACCATCTAGGGTTGTCGGCGTTCTAGGAATGGGGGTACCCAGACTTGCCTGCCTGCGGCCCACGGAGTGGCTCCATCGATGGCCTGGTACGGCCCAACTTCAGCGACAACAACTCAAGACCCTCACGAGGGTCCAAGCCTCGCGAGGCGGACGACACCAAGACCCTTGCAAGGAGCCGCCTCCTCAGGCTGGCTCCTAAGGGGCGGAGAGTTCTATGCAGTCCTCACCTCGTGAGGCTTGGAAGATGTGAGCCATGATGACCAAGGCCAGGCGGGCGCCAGCGAGCGCAGTGTACCAGTTTCCTCTTTGGTGCTAAGGAGGTAAGCGTAGGTGCGGAGTCTCGAAGAATCAGCCAAAGGTTTCCATTCCCATGCAACAAGACCAAGACCGCCAGGACGGCAGGACGGAGGGCATCGCTGAGCCCACCATGATGTCACTACCAGAGGCTTTTGCAGGCGAAGACTACTTTTGTCAGGATAGCTTGTACTAGTTGTCTCCCTTCGAATTTGGCCATTGTGGGATCCCTTCCCGCCTTCATTTGGGAAAAGGACCAAGGCCACTATAAATAGGACTTAGCCGCCACCATAGGAGAGGACGAATTGATTCCACCTTCACAACCACCAGCTCACTCGAGCCCAAGAATACCTCTCCTCCTGAGGTTGTTCGCCACTGTACTAGTTCATCCTCAGCCCCTCGAGGCCAATCCATCACAAAGCAGGAGTAGGGTCTTACACCGCAAGGTGGCTCGAACTTGGGTAAACTGCTGTGTCTTTTTTCCATTCAGTTCGTCGAGCTAGGCCATGAGATTAACGAGTAGGTAGACTGGGGAGGATGAGTTCTTCGCATGCACCCCAGAGTTCGAACCTCTCAAGGGTTTGCGGAACCCGAAATCTGACATTTGGCGCGCCAGGTAGGGGTGCTTTGGAGCCTCTCTTCCGCCGGTCGACCTGCCGCCGCTCTACAGCTTCCATGGCTGACGCTTGCCGAGCTCGTGCTGAGCGCCGGACGGCAGGACGGATGTCATCACTGAGCCCACCGCAGCGTCATGACCAGAAGCTTTGCAGGCGAAGACCACCTTTTGCCAGGATAAGATGTACTACTTGTCCCCTTTCAAATTGGCCACTATGGTATCCCTTCCCTCTTTCATTTTGGGGGAAGAGGACCAAGGCCATTATAAATATAGGCTAGCCACCACCATAGGGAGGGGGATCGAATCCACACCTCACCAGTTGAAAGTGCAACTATCCCTGGGAGGTTTTGGTAATTCCTAACAACATATAGCTCATTGAACTAATGCTATTTCAAGATGATCATTTCAGAAAGTTCAATGATTGGCATGGCATGGACTAGGAATGTGGACCCCTCAAAATGCTAAGGACACATATTGGCTCAAGCTCAAGACTCTACATTTTCATTTTATTGATCGAAGATCATATTGAGTCCATAGGAAAAGCCAATACTATTAAAAGGGGATGATGTGTTGCTTAATGGCTTGCTTGCTCAAAATGCTTAGTGATATGCTCCAAAAGCCCTCAACCACTTTCTCATTTCCACATATTTCCCAAACCAAAAGTCAACTCGGCCCCACCGATTTGATCTATCCGGCGCCACCGAGTTCATTTGACATAGCCACTGCCAGAAACCCTAGTCAGTTCGGTCTCACCGAGATGGGATTGCGAACTCTCTGTTTCCCTTCATAACATTTCAGTCTAACCGAGATGAGTGATCGGTCCCACCGAGTTCGCAATGCAAACTCTCTGTTTCCCTTTCATAATGTTTCGGTCTTTCCGAAATGAGCGATTCAGTCCCACCGAGTTTGCCTGACCAACTCTCTATTTGCCTATTACAGAAATCGGTCCTACCGAGTTTATGTGATCTGTCTCACCGAGATTACGTTATGCCCTAACCCTAATGAAATCGGTCCCACCGAGTTGACATATCAGTCCCACCGAAAAGCCTAACGTTCACATTTTGAACTAAATCGGTCTGACTGAGTTTCTCGATTCGGTCCTACCGAGTTTGGTGAATTGTGTGTAACAGTTAGATTATGTGTGGAGGCTATATATACCCCTCCACCCACTCTTCATTCATGGAGAGATCCATCAGAACGTGCCTACACTTCCAGCATACATTTTCTGAGAGAGAACCACCTACTCATGTGTTGAGACCAAGATATTCCATTCCAACCACAATAATCTTGATCAAGTTGCTTTCCACTCAAATCATCTTTCCACCAAATCCTAATCTGTGAGAGAGAGAGTTGAGTGTTGGGGAGACTATCATTTGAAGCACAAGAGCAAGGAGTTCATCATCAACACACCACCTTTTACCTTTTGGAGAGTGGTGTCTCCTAGATTGGTTAGGAGTCACTTGGGAGCCTCAGACAAGATTGTGGATTTGAACCAAGGAGTTTGTACGGGCAAGGAGATCGCCTACTTCGTGAAGATCTACCCTAGTGAGGCAAGTCCTTCGTGGGCGATGGCCATGGTGGGATAGACAAGGTTGCTTCTTCGTGGACCCTTCGTGGGTGGAGCCCTCTATGGACTCGTGCAACTGTTACCCTTCGTGGGTTGAAGTCTCCATCAACGTGGATGTACGATAGCACCACCTATCGGAACCACGGAAAAAATCTTCGTGTCTCCAATTGCGTTTGCATACTCTAATCCCATCCCTTTACATTCCTGCAACTTGCATGCTTTATTTTCCGCTGCTCATATACTCTTGCCATGCTTACTTGAAATGTATTGTGAATGTTTAAACTTGTGCTAAAACACCACCTTAACTTGAAGAAATAAGAAAACTGCTACTTTTCTTTGTTAAGAGTCTATTCACCCCCTCTAGACACCTCTTCTCGGTCCTTTCAATTGGCATCAGAGCATTGGTCTCCATTACTTTGGTTTAATCACCATTGGAGGAAGATGGATGAGTCTACGTTGGGGAGTCTTAGACGTAGAGTGCCTATACTTGATGGAGAGTTCTTTCATGAATGGAAAATTGAGATGCTTGAGATTTTCATTGAATATCATTTGAACAAGTACATTACTAGCTCTTGTGCACCCCATGTTGATCCTTTGCATCCTACCCTTGATGAGTCTATTGACATGATTCGCAATCTTAGAACTGTCAATCTTATCACTAGAGGTTTGCCTAGAAACTTGATTGGTTGCTTGCCTACTCTTGATTGTGCCTACACTATATGGAGATTTCTTGAGGAACGATTTCCAAACTATTCCTTGCAAAACTTAGATGAAATTCTTCATAAGTCTATTGCCTTGAGTAAGATTAATTCCAATGATCCTAAGTCTGATGATTGTCTATTTGAAGTTACTAACCTCATGCGTGCCAAAGGAGATGTTGGAATCATTAGCAATATGATCTCCGAAGCCATTAGAATTCATACAGATGAATATTGTGATGATCATCTGTCTAATGAATCACTCTCTGTAGGAATGGATCCATCACAAGACGATGTTGAACATGGATACTATGATGAGGATGATGATAGTGACTTCGATCTCGATGAGTCTATGAGACACTTTGGTCTTATGGAAAATCTTCGCAGCTACATGGATGGAAGAAAGGAATGGGTCCTTGATAGTGGATGTACCGATCGCATGACCGGAGATAAGGATATGTTTCGTGAGCTTACTGAAAACGACGGCCCTCGAAAATATGTCACTTTTGGTGATAACTCAAAGGGTAAGGTGGTTGACCATAGTAAGGTGGCCATCTCACATGACAGCTCCATACAAAATGTTATGCTCGTTGAAACTCTTGGCTATAATCTACTTTCCGTATCTAGACTTGCTGATTTTGGCTTCAATGTCCTATTCACTAAAGTAGATTGGCAAGTGTTTCATAGAGATAATCATAATATGGTCTTTACCGGTATACGTAGAGGTGATCTTTACATTGTTGATTTCACTAAAAAGGCCCTACCTAGAACTTGTTTAATTGCTAAATCTTCTAAAGGCTGGTTGTGGCATAGAAGGTTAGGTCATGTGGGCATGCGAAATCTTGATAAGCTTATTAAAGGTGATCACATCCTTGGAGTGAAAGATGTTATTTTTGACAAGGATAGATTGTGCAGTGCTTGTCAAGCAGGAAAACAAGTTGGAGGAAGCCACTCCGTGAAGAACATCATAACCACGAGAAGACTGCTCGAGCTACTTCATATGGATCTCTTTGGTCCCAATGCCTACAAAAGTCTTGGTGGAAACTCATTTGGTCTAGTTATAGTCGATGATTTTTCAAGATTTACGTGGGTGTTCTTTCTTGATTATAAATCGTAGGTCCAAAAGATCTTCAAGAACTTCGCTAGGAAGGTCCAATATAAATTTGAAGTGAAGATCAAGAAGGTTCGCAGCGAGAACGGAACAAAGTTCAAGAACGCAAATGTGGATAGCTTTCTTGACGAAGAGGTGATTTCACACGAGTTCCCGGCTACGTACACACGTCAACAAAATGGAGTTGTTGAGAGGAAGAATCGGACTCTTATTGAGATGGCGAGAACGATGCATGATGAGTACAAGACGCCAAAACACTTTTGGGCAGAAGCGGTTGAGACAGCTTGTCATCCAACAAATCGCTTGTATCTTCACAAACTACTCGGCAAGACGGCATACGAGCTTCTCACCGGTAACAAACCCCAAGTTGGATACTTTCGAGTATTCGGCTCAAAGTGCTATATTCTTGATAAGCATCGTCGTTCTAAATTTGCTCCTAAATCTCATGAGGGTTTCCTACTTGGTTATGGCTCAAACTCTCACACTTACCCTGTCTACAACAATTTCACCCGAAAGGTTGAAGAGACGGTAGATGCAAAGTTTGATGAATCTAATAGCTTGCAAGTAGAGCAATTGCCAATTGATGTACGGGACAAAGACCCTTCGGATGCAATCCAAGACTTGTCTATTGGCAAGATTCGTCCAACGGAGGTGAAGGAGAGTACCTCGTCCGTCCAAGTGGAAGCCTCTACGTCACGACAAGGTCAACCAAGAGTTGACATGGAAGCATCCACAAGTGGGACACACCAAGATGAAGAAAACGAGGAAGTACACCAAGATGAACCTCATCAACCTCCTTCTCCACCTCGACAAGAGAACAACAACGTCAACCCTGAAGAAGGCGAAGAAGAAGAACAAGATGATGAAGAAGATGTTCCACCCCGACCCAAGAAAAAGCTCTCACGAGTTTGAGCAAGAGTCTCAAGAGACCATCTCGTCGAACAAATCTTCAATGATATCCAAACCGGGAGAATCACTCGCTCTAAAACTTGTTTGGCTAATTTTTGTGAACATTATTCATTCATCTCTAGCATTGAATCTATGAAGGTTGAAGAAGCATTGGAAGATCTGGATTGGATAAATGCCATGCATGAAGAGCTACACAACTTTGAGACAAACCAAGTGTGGACATTGGTCGAGAAGCCCGACAACAACCACAACATCATCGGTACCAAATGGGTGTTTCGCAACAAGAAAGACGAAGATGGACAAGTCGTCTGCAACAAAGCACGTCTCGTCGCCCAAGGCTGCACTCAAGTCGAAGGTATGGACTATGGTGAGACATATGCCCCCTTTGCTAGACTTGAGTCCATCCGCATCTTACTTGCCTATGCTAATCACCATGATATCACCTTATACCAAATGGACATTAAAAGTGCTTTTCTAAATGGTGAAATTGAGGAGCAAGTTTATGTTAAACAACCTCCCGGCTTTGTTAATCCTAAGAAACCCGACCATGTTTACAAACTTCACAAAGTTCTTTATGGTCTTTATGGTCTTTTTGGTAACTTCACAAACCCGACCATGTTTACAAACTTCACAAAGCACTTCATATAGACATCTAAGTGAAGAGAGATGCATAGCACTATGCATTTTCAAACTTTTTGGTAACTTGTTGCCAAAGGGAGAGAAATGTATAGATCATAGGTGTCGGTGTACAAAAGAGGGGGCGCACCTTTGTACCCTTTTACCTATGCACGGACAGTCGGAGCCGCGTCCGCGGCCACACCAAACAGAACAGGGGAGGTGAACCAAGGTAAAACCGAAGTACAAGACAGCCAAGGCAACGCCAAAGCCAAGAACACAAATAAGCAGAGAGGCGAAGCAGGTTCCCCCGGCAAGATCCTTGCCGGGGGCAGCCTAAGCGGCACCGGCAAGACCCTTGCCGAGGGCGGCTCCCCACACCAGCGGAGTGAGCCACCCTCGAGCCCACGGGTTCCAACTCAACCAACCACGTTGGAACTAGGGCTTGGGAGGCACCTCCATGGTGGCATGCAGATCTTTGTCAAGACCAAGGAATATTCAAGATCAAATGAGGATTGAAAGACGACGATCCTCAGCAAGATCCTTGCTGAGGAGAGCCACAAGACCCCCGGCAAGATCCTTGCCGGGGACGATAGCGCGCCACGGCAAGACCCTTGCCGGGCCACCCGGCAAGGCTCTCACTGAGGACGCTAGCAGGGCCACTGCCAGGCCCGCACCAGCCAAGTCTCCACCACCATTCGCATGCAGCTGCCAGCCCAACCAGCTGAGCAGGCACCTGCGTGGCGACATGCAGCTCCCAGGCCAACTCAGCACACGTCTGCGTGGCGGCATGCAGATCTTCGTGAAGGCTCCACCACCGCGCCAGCTCAGCTGCCTACCTGCCTAAATGGCGCCGCACGCATCGCTGGCCAGGGCGCGTATCGAAGCGAGGAGGAGCGGCGACGGACGGGACGGGCCTCGCTCCCGCCCCCCGATAAAGCTAGGGGCACCTCAACGGCCCATTAAATGCGTCTTGTCCTGTAATACGAGTGATCAGCTCGTAGTAATGTACGCCTTTCCACCTCCTGTGTTCCACTGTGGCAGCCCCTTTCGACTATAAAAGGAGGCCCATGGCGTACTGGAGTGGGATTCGGCTCTTTGGAACCGCGCGGCCACCGCAGCTAGTTCAGGAGCTCAAGAACACTTAATACAGCCACCAAAGCAGTACTAGGGTTTTACGCATCCTTGCGGCCCGAACCTGGGTAAACGATCCTTGTGCTGATTACTAATCCTGCTCTTCTCACAACCCTGCGCCCCAACAATCGTAGTAGGGATTCTTGTGATCCCATAGGTGTCGTTCCACACCGACATCTTTGGCGCGCCAGGTAGGGGGCACAATTGTGAGAATCTGGTCTAGTAGTTAGCCTAGCATTCTTCATCGCCATGGCTCCCAAGAAGTAGATGGCCACGGCGATCGGCTCATCGGGGGCCGAACGGCCCGTGCCAGGGCGGGCAAGGAGCGGCCCGGTCGCGGACAGAACCCGAGCCACGGTCCGCGAGCACCAGCATCGCCCTGGCAGTCAGAGCCTGGCGAGCGGCGCCGTTCGTGCGCCAGGCGACGGACCGCACGCCACCGAATCCAAAGATGGGGCTGGGCCCCCTGCAGGCGGCGCGGGGCCCTCCAGGAGTGTCGTTGTGCCACCCACGGGCGGCGCAGCAACCTCCAAGACGCCCACGCCGGCGACTACTGCGCGCTCTTCCCATGGTGTGCGCGACGAGCAGTGTCACCACACCGGTGACCCTGGACACCACCGTGGGAAGAGCCCTGCGCATTGTCCGCGGGACGAAGGAGTTCAGCATGCCCGCCGAAGTGCTGGCGAAAATGGTGCGCAGCCGCTGGGTCGTGATAGAGCTCCTTCTAACGTGGTTAGAAGTCGAAGCGCGCCACGGTCCACGCAGCTGTCGCCACTACCCACACCAGCAGAAGCTTTGGCGCGCACGCAGCTTCTCCTCGACTTCCCTCCTGCTGCGGAGAAGCTCGACGAGTGAAGGGCCACCATCCGGAGCCTCGTCTCCGTCGCCAACAAAGATGATCCGCGACCGGCAGGACCCTCGGGCCGGCGCTCCACGGAGCCACCACATGCTAGTGCTGGGAGGACCGGGGGTTCTGCGGTCACGGTGCACTCTCCTCCTCCTTGCCATCCGCCGTGAGCGTTAGCCCGTCGTGACGACGCTTGTGATAACATCTCTATAGCGTCGTCCGACCCGCGGACCCACCGCGACCAGCGCCAAGTTCTTTGAGAACGAGCTCATGAAGATGCTCGAACCACTATCGAGCGCCGGCGTGATACATGCCACTAGTCGGACAAGCGGGCGGGACCCGCTATGGACCACCCAGTGCCGGGGGGCTCCGGCGGCCTACATTAAGAGGTGGGCTGCCCAGCCTTTACCCATGAGCTGCGGTAGTTCCGGTGGCCGTCCCACCGCACGTTCAAGCCCGATGTCGGCGAGAAGTACACTGGCAAGACCCATCCATCCGAGTTCCTCAGCATCTACACCATCGCGATGCAGGCTGCCGGAGCTCGCGAGGAGAAGGTGCTTCCCAATTACTTCCCGTTGGCACTGAAGCCCAATGTTATGTCTTGGTTGATGCACTTGTCGGCGGATTCCATTTCTTCTTGGTCGGATCTGTGCCATGAGTTCGTTGGCACCTTCACTGGAGGCCACCAAGCTCATGGCCAGGCCAGTGATCTGCATATCATTCCCCAGAAGGAAGGGGATACCCTGCGCAAGTACATCCGGAGATTCAGCCGGGTGCAGTACAACATCCCCGACGTTCATCCCGCTGCTGTGATTAGCGCGTTCCATCAGAACGTGTGCAACTACAAGATGCGCGAAGAGCTGGCGATGACCAAGGTTAAGGATGTGGCCGAACTCTATGTTCTGGCCGATAGGTGCGCCCGGGCTGAAGAGGGAAGGAAGAACCCCAGCGAGGACACCGGCGCGGAAACTGACTCTACTGATGAAGACACCGCCGCCCCGACGAAGAAGGGCCGGCGTTGCAACGGGAAATGCAAGGGCTAGGCCGTGCTTGCCGTTGAAGGATCTGACGACACCAGCGCTGCCAAGAAGGTCAAGGCAGACGACCCCGGCAAGGAGATTGCTGGGTGCGTCGCCTGCCGGGCCTTAGCAGCTGCCGATAAGCCAGGGGGCTCCGTAAGCAGTACCGCAAGATCCACCGCAGCAAGGGCCATGACCTCCAGAACTGTTGGCAAGTTGAGTTGCTTGCTGAAAAGCAAAAGGCCGAGTATGAGAGGCGGGACAAGGAGAAGGGCCAGGACTGTGCCGAGGGATCCGGCAAGAAGCGTGGCGGCCAAGGCGGCCGCCACAACAAGGACAGCCAACAAGAGAGGCCCGCCCGGGGCCGTGACAAGAAGCAAGACGACGATTATCATGACGAGGACGACGAGTCCGGCGAGCAAGAGTTCCAGAAGGCTACAGAGGCCATGTGCGTCGACGGTGGTGTAACGCCCATGATGCGGCTATATCTCCCACGTGTCGAGGCACGACTTAGAGGCATAACCGCATTGTGGTTTTGTCGCAAGAAGGGTCCTCTTAACACAATCACATGTAATGAACAAGAATGGGATAAAGAGTTGGCTTACAATCGCCACTTCACACAATACATAAATGAATCATACATCAATCAGACTACACACATAGGTCCGACTACGGAACCAAAAGAAAAGAAGACAACCCCAAATGCTAGATCCCCGATCGTCCCAACTGGGCTCCACTACTGATCAACAGGAAACGAAACATAGTAACGACCAAAATCTTCATCGAGCTCCCACTTGAGCTCAGTTGCGTCACCTGCACTGGTATCGTCGGCACCTGCAACTGTTTGGAAGTATCTGTGAGTCACGAGGACTCAGCAATCTCACACCCGCGAGATCAAGACTATTTAAGCTTATGGGTAGGAAAGGGGTAATGAGGTGGAGCTGCAGCAAGCACTAAGCATGTATGGTGCCTAACATATGCGAATAAGAGCGAGAAGAGAAGCAACGGAACGGTCGTCAACTAGTAATGATCAAGAAGTGATCCTGAACTCCTACTTACGTCAAACATAACCCAAAAGCCGTGTTCACTTCCCGGACTCCGCCGTAAAGAGACCATCACGGCTACACACGCGGTTGATGTATTTTAATTAAGTCAAGTGTCAAGTTCTCTACAACCGGACATTAACAAATTCCCATCTGCCACATAACCGCGGCCACGGCTTTCGAAAAATAATACCCTGCAGGGGTGTCCCAACTTACCCATTATAAGCTCTCACGGTCAACGAAGGATATTCCTTCTCCCGGGAAGACCCGATCAGTCTCGGAATCCCGGTTTACAAGACATTTCGACAATGGTAAAACAAGTCCAGCAAGACCACCCGAATGTGCCGACAAATCCCGATAGGAGCTGCACATATCTCGTTCTCAGGGCACACCGGATGAGCAGTCCGTACAACTAAAACCAGGCCTCAAGTTTCCCCGAGGTCGCTGCAAAGGGCTCTAGTTTGGACCAACACTCGGAGGAGCACTGGCCCGGGGGTCTAAAATAAAGATCACCCTTGAGTCTGCAGAACCCAAGGGAAAAGGGGATAGGTGGTAGCAAATGGTAAAACCAAGGTTGGGCCTTGCTGCAGGAGTTTTATTCAAAGCGAACTGTCAAGGGGGTCCCATAAATCACCCAACCGCGTAAGGAACGCAAAATCAAGGAACATAACACCGGTATGACGGAAACTAGGGCGGCAAGAGTGGAACAAAACACCAGGCATAAGGCCGAGCCTTCCACCCTTTACCAAGTATATAGACGCATTAATTAAGATAAGAGATATTGTGATATCCCAACATAAACATGTTCCAACATGGAGCAATCTTCAACTTCACCTGCAACTAGCAACGCTATAAGAGGGGCTGAGCAAAAGCGGTAACATAGCCAAACAATGGTTTGCTAGGAAGGGTGACAAAGGTTAGAGGTGGTTTCATGGAAATATGGGAGGCATGATATAGCAAGTGGTAGGTAGCGCAGCATAGCAATAGAGCGAACAACTAGCAAGCAAATATAGAAGTGATTTCGTGGGTATGGTCATCTTGTCTGAGATCCCGCAAGGAAGAAGAACGAGTCCATGAAGAAGACAAACGGATGTAGTCGAATGAATCCTCACAACTCCGGAACGAAACCGAAGCTAACGAGAGAAGCAACCCAGAAAGAAACAAACAACATAGTAAACAACCACCACATACACATGGCATGATGCACAAACAAGTATGATGCATGTCCGGTTTAAATATGCATGGCATGGCAAAGTGCAACAAACAATACTACAAGTTAAGTGGAGCTCAATATGCAACGAGTTGCATATTGAAGAAACACCACATTTAATTATTTAGTTAACTCTCGGTTATGTACCCAATAATATTAAATGAGGATTAACATGGCAAGAGGAGAAGCATAAGTAAACTAACTATTTAGGCAAGTTTAAATGAGGCCGGAACAACCAACAACAATTCCGGAAAATCCTCATGTGCATATTTTAGATTTGGTACTGTTCTGCCCTAAACACAATTTTAATGTTGTTAAACAGCAAAACGAAGTGCACCATGTTAAACTAGGCATTTTTCTACCCCATTTACATATAAAGTTTATTTAAATCCGAGCTACGGTTATTTAGTTATGAAATAAATCATTTTAACATGGCATTTATGAAAATTTAAACAAACAGCAAGTTTAAACATTTTAAACATGGATGAGAGTGACATATTGTGAAACTAGACAAAAATCCAAGCATCTTTCATATAAATTATTTACATAAGATGCACGATTGTGGAGTTATTAAATGCATGAAGTCTATGGGTTTTTCTGTAAATCAGTCGTTCACTGGATAATGCTAAAATCGCTGAAACAGGAAAAAATACATAACGGGCTGAAACTACACAGAACATGGGCTAAACAGAGGACGGGCTGTGGGCGCTCACCCATGGGCCAAGCCCAAGATGGTGAGGAGGGAGAGGCTGGGGCTGGCTGGCTTCGGCTGGGCCTGGCGCTGGCTGCGGGCCACGGAGGCACATCGAGGCGAGGCAGGGCGCGGTCAACGCTCGGGACGAGCGAGCCGCTACTACCCTCGTCTCTGAAGAACAAAAACAGCAGCAGGGGAGGCCTGCGAGGAGGGCTTGGGGAGGGGCGGCGCGATGCAGGAGGCGCCGGCAGCGGAACTTGGCGAGGCGACGGAGGCAGGGCTTGCCGGCGGCGTGGCCGGATGCGGAGGTCAACGCGGGCGTGCGGGCGCGCTCGATCCCGACCTGCTGCTCGAAGCAGGGGAAGCAGCGGACGCGGCAGGCGAACTCGGCGGCGGCGGCTCCTTGCTGCAGCAGCTACAGGGAGAGAGAGAGAGAGATGTGAGCCAAGAGAGAGAAGGAGAGGAAAAAGGGAAGGGCGGAGGGGAGCAGAGGGGCGGCCTAGAGTCGAGGTCTCCGGCAGCAGGTCGAGCTGGAGGAGCTCGGGGCCTCAGGTGCGGGAGCAGAGGAGGCCGAGGCGCCATGGCAGGGAAACGGCAACAGCGGCGGCATCCGGATGGGCTCGACGACCTGCTGGTCGGAGACGGCGACGAGGAAGGTCAGGCGAGGCAGCTTGAGCTCGGCGGCTGGGCTCGTCCTGTAGGCAAACAAAGAGGGAGGGGAGTCGAGTAGGAGAGATGTGAGAGTGAGAGGAAGAAGGAGACGGAGGAGAGGTGCGGCAACCTGCTAGTGCTCGATGGCGAAGGGAGCGCCGGTGGCGCTGCTGTTTGCGGTGGCGCGCGAGAAGCACGAGAGGATGCATGGGGGTTGCGGCTCCTGCTTGCTGCGCGGGGAAGCACCGACGAGGAGGAGATGAGTGGCGGCTGCTGGATTGGCTCAGGAAGGAATGAGGGGATCCCAAGCCAGAGGGGACTGGAGGAGTGGCGGCGGCGTGATGGGATCGATGGGACAAGGGGGCTAGATTTTAGGGATTGGTCTAGGGTTGGACTATTTATATAGGTAGGGGATTAGGGTAGGGGTTAAACCGGTCCGTCCAATTATAATCGGGCGGTCGTAAATAAATAGGTTAGGTAGCCCGAATAATAAAACGGGGATGTTTTATAGATGTTAGGAGATGATCTGAATGCAACGGTGATGACTGAGCGGGTCGGGTTCGGGACAGGTTTCGGACGAGCAAGCGAGGGGGTCTAACAGAGGTGATGAAGGCAAAGGGAGAAACGGCAACAACGAGCGAATGCAAGTTTTAAAACATGACGGCAACGAAGTGCCGATGCAATGCAAATGATGCGATGATGAAATGCAACAAACCAAAAAATCACACGACGAACTCGAAAAACATGGAAGGCGTCAGGAGCGTCGGTCTCGGGGCGTTACAGGTGGCGCCTTGCTGCATACTTCTCACCGCCAGCTCAAGCAGTGGGCGCGTGAGATTATAGCAACGGAGCCGTTGTTTGACGCTCAGAAGCCGCTGATGTGGTCCAGCACGCCCCTCATCTTTGACGCCGAGGACCACCCTGACCGCACAAACGCGGTCGGGTGTTTGCCGTTGTTGGTCTCGCCAACGATAGACCTCAAGGTGAACAAGATGTTGGTCGACGGCGGGGCCGGCCTGAACTTGATCTCGCCAATCGTGATCAAAAGGCTGCAAATCCCTGATGGAGACCTCAAGGAAACGGGCACGTTTCAAGGGGTCAATCCGGGGAGGAGCTAGCCGAAGGGGCAGTTCACGCTGCCCGTGACGTTTGGAGGGGAGTTGAACCACAGGACGGAGAGGATCATCTTCGATGTGGCCGAGATCCCCTTGCCCTACAACGGGATCCTCGGCCGCCCGACACGAGCCATGTTCATGGCGGCGTCGCACTACACCTGCAACATGCTAAAGATGCCCGAGCCGTTGACCATCGTCTCTGTCCCCTCCGACAAGAAAGGCGCGTTGATTTGCGCCGACCAACTCTACCGGGAAGCAGTCGCAGCAGCTGCCGCCAAGGCACTTGCTCCTGCCACTGAAGCCCCGGGGAAGAAGAAGAAGCACGGCAAGACCTCTTGTACCCACTCCGGCAAGTGCACCTCCTCGGAGTGTTGTGCTACCATCAAGGACATGCCAGAGAGCTCTACCGGCAAGAGCAAGAAATCCAGAGCTGAGCCACCACAGACCAAGAAGGTGTCCGTCAGGGAGGATGGCACGGGAGGGGCTTTTACCATAGGCTCCACCCTCGACAGCAAATAGGAAGGCACGCTCATCACCTTCCTGTGGGCGAATGTCGATGTGTTTGCGTGGCAAGCATCCGACATCCCCGGTGTTCCCAGGGAGGTGATTGAGCACCACCTAGCTATCTGTCCTCATGCGCGGCCCGTCAAGCAGAAGGTCAGAAAGCAGGCTCTGGAGAGGCAGGAGTTCATCACAGAGGAGATCAGGAAGTTGGAAGCGGCGGGTTTGGTGAGAGGAGTGCTCCATCCAACGTGGTTGGCCAATCCGGTAGTGGTGCGCAAGGCAAATGGGAAGTGGAGGCTGTGTATTGACTACACAGATATCAATAAGGCTTGTCCTAAGGACCCCTTCCCGTTGCCGCGCATCGACCAGATTGTCGACTCCACGGCCTGGTGTGATCTGCTGTCATTCCTCGATGCCTACTTGGGCTACCACCAAATCTTCATGACAAGAGAAGATGAAGAGAAGACAACATTCATCACCCCATGTGGTACGTATTGCTTTTTACGGATGCCTTTCGGGTTGAAGAGTGCTGGCTCGATGTTTGCAAGAGTAGTCCAAATTGGTTTTGAACCCCAACTCCATAGAAATATGGAGGCATACATGGATGACATAGTGGTCAAAACCAAGGACGGGGCAACTCTTGTGCAAGATCTGGAAGAGACATTTGCCAACCCGCGCAAGATCAACCTTAAGCTGAACCCTGAGAAGTGTGTCTTCGGCGTTCCGTCCGGCAAGCTTCTCGGATTCTTTGTGTCGAAGCACGGATTTGAGGCAAACCCAGACAAAATCAAGGCTATTGAATAGATCGAGGCGCCCAAGCGGATCAAGGATGTGCGTCGGCTCACCGGCTGCGTCGCCGCCATGAGCCGATTCATCTCCAAGTCCGCCGAGCGTGCCCTTCCCTTCTTCAAGATCTTGAAGAAGGCAGGACCGATGGAGAGGATCCCAGAAGCCGAGGCGGCATTGCAGGATCTGAAGAAATACCTTTCCTCCACACCAATACTGGTTGCGCCTAAACCACAAGAACCGTTGCTGATGTATCTAGCGACAACGAATCAAGTGGTCGGCGCCACACTGGTGGCACAGAGGGAGGTCGACGAGGAGGCAGTGATGACGGCAGAACCAGCGGACGGCGAGCTAAAGATCCCCCCGGCAGGACCTGGTGCCGGCAAGGCAAGGCCCACGGCGGAGTCCGACGCCATCAGGGCAACGCCCGCGCAGTGAAGCGAAGTGGTGCAGAAGAAGAAGATGATGCAGCACCCGGTTTAGTTTGTCAGCTCCCTCTTGCAGGGAGCTAGGTCGAGGTACTCCGGTGTGCAGAAATTGCTCTTCGGCCTCCTTATGGCCTCGAGGAAGCTGCGTCATTACTTCCAAGCCCAAGAGATCACCGTCGTCACCCGCCTCCCGTTACAACGGATACTACACAACCCAGATGCAACCGGAAGGATTGTGGAATGGGCCTTGGAGTTGTCGAGCTTTGGGTTGAAGTTTGAAAGTACCTCAACAATCCAGAGCAGAATCTTGGCAGAGTTCATTGTGGAATGGACCTCAACACCTGACGAAGAAATCCAAGAGACCGCTCTCCTCGACAAGGAAGCGGACCGCAACTGGATCATGTACTTTGACGGGGCTTTCTCGCTGCAACGCCAGTGCCGGTGTGCTGCTTGTCGCACCCAGCGGAGAGCACCTCAAGTACGTGATCCAGATAAACTTTCCCAGGGAGATGTCCACAAACAACACTGTTGAGTACGAGGGGCTGCTTGCCGGTCTTAGGATCGCAGCAGACCTCGGGGTGAAGAAGCTCATTGTCAGGGGTGACTCGCAGCTTGTCGTCAGACAAGTCAACAAGGATTACCAGAGCCCATTGATGGAGGCCTACGTAGAGGAAGTGAGGAAGCTGGAGGAGCGGAGAACGACATCGCTGATTACCTGTCGAAGCATGCTGCATTCAAGCTACCTGTGGAACCAGGTACCTTTTTGATCCGGTTAACTCAGCCATCCGTCGAACCATCAACGGGGCAGAACAAGCGGAGGAAATCAGGTCCCGGCAAGTACTTTCCCGCCGAGCCCCCTGGGGCTGCCGGCAAGGATGCTGCCGTGGACGCTGAGCCTGCCAAAGAGCAACTGGCTCCGGCGGGGCGTCAAGCCCTGGCCATGGAGACAGCCGCTCCCATAGCAGAGGAAATACCTTTGGTACTTGCCGTCGAGCCCCAGGCTCCGGCGTGGGCACAACATACCGTCCGATTCCTCCAAACAGGGGAACTTCCTGAGGAGCAGGAAGAAGCGGAAAAAGTAGCCCATCGGTCTGCCCTGTACCAGTTCGTCGATGATGTCCTGTACAGGAGAAGGCCGAACGGTGTGAAGTTGAAGTGCATCCCCCGGGAGGAAGGACTGGAGCTGTTGGCGGAGATACAAGGAGGCATATGTGGCTCCCACATAGGGTCGAGGGCCCTTGCCGGCAAGGCGTTCCGGCAAGGTTTCTTCTGGCCCACTGCCCTCCAGGATGCGACGACACTAGTAACCAAGTGTGAAGCGTGTCAGTTCCATTCAAAGAAGCATCATCAACCAGCTCAAGCCCTTCAAACGATCCCTCTCTCCTGGCCCTTCTCGGTCTGGGGGCTCGACATACTGGGCCCTTTCCCCCGTGCTGTCGGGGGCTTTGAGTACTTGTACGTTGCAATCGACAAGTTCACAAAGTGGCCAGAGGTGGAACCAGTGAGGAAGGTGACAGCCCAGTCAGCCGTCAAGTTGTTCAAAGGACTAGTCTGCCATTTTGGTGTGCCAATCAGAGTCATCACCGACAACGGCACGCAGTTCACAAGCCACCCCTTCATGCAGTACATTCCAAACCTCGGCAGCAAGGTCTGTTTTGCTTCCGTGGCACACCCCCGGAGCAACGGCCAAGCAGAGAGGGCGAATGCTGAAGTGTTGCGAGGCCTGAGAACGAAGACCTTTGACAGGCTGCACAAGAGCGGAAGGCGCTAGACTGATGAGTTGCCGGCGGTTCTTTGGTCGATCAGGACGACGCCAAATCGAGCCACCTGTCAGACACCCTTTGCCCTAGTATATGGGGCGGAGGCAGTTCTCCCCACGGAACTCATATACGGGTCACCTTGAGTGCTCGCTTATGATGAGCTTGAGCAAGAGCAGTTGCGGCAAGTTGACGCGACGCTCCTTGAGGAAGATCGTCTTCGGGCGGCTGTGAGAGCAGCACGCTACCAGCAAGCCTTGCGCCGCTACCATAGCCGCAAGGTTCATGCCCGAAGCTTTGAGGAAGGCGACCTTGTTCTTCGGCACATTCAGTCGGCCAAGAATTCCAACAAGTTGACGCCGAAGTGGGAAGGCCCTTATCGGGTAATACGAGTCACCAGGCCTGGCGCAGTCCACCTGGAGACCGAAGACGCTGTTCCAGTGAGCAATTCCTGGAACATCGAGCATCTTCGCAAGTTATACCCATAAGGCGCAGCTTGTCGGGCCCCCCGGCAAGCCACCTTTTGTACAAGCCTTACCGGCAAGGCATGTAACCCTTTGTACAAAGCTAGGCACAGACCCTAAGCACAAATAAATGAAGCGCTGGCGGCCTAAGTTATAGCATGCATGCTAGGTCGAGTCTCTTCCTTGGTTAGGGTTGATAGTGCTTAGCAGTGACTAACCCCTAGCATAGAGGTCGAGTGCGCGTCTCTCTGTTCTTTTCTGTCCTCTTTTGGTTTGCAGGGCACGTGAGCACTTCTGCTGAGCTACTTGGAAGAAAAGGAACGGACCGGCATCCCGACCCCGGCAAACCAGAGTTGCCGGGGGCTGCAAGTACAAGGGTCCAACCGCGGCAAGATGAGGTTGCCGGGGGCTGCAGATCCAGATAAGTCTTTTATCCTCTGTCATGCATTTCGATATGGGACTGGGATATGTGAAACCTCATTTTATTTCTGGACCACCGTGCTCCCCTTTCTATACCCAAGGATTATCTCCTGGGCCCGGATTTGGTCGTAGTCGCGGGAGCAAGGAAATATAACGAGGAGCCTAAGCCCACTTCATCCCTGCCTCCGCCAAGGGTGCCAGAATGGTCGAGCGAAGTGGGGGGACGGCAAGGCCTGTTGCCGGGCGGAAAATGTTTATCTTAAATAATAACAAGGATTCGCTCCTTGTCGCGGGTTCTACCCACGAACGAAAACCCCGGCAAACACCCCTTTTTCATTAAAAACATCCCGTATAGGTACAGTTCATACGAAAGGAAAAACATGAGCAAGGGGATTACAAGTTCTAAATTTAACGAAGGCCCGAAGGCTTACAAGCTAAAAAGAGATGAGATGCCCGTAATCCCTTTCTTGTCCCTCTCCTCAGGAGGCAGGTCAAGAAGGCTAAAGGGCAAACGGGGCGCCTAGGCGAGCTACGAGCAGCAGAAAGCACCAAGAGAACACCTCGGTGGCTACCCAAGGGTGGGCCGGTGATGACGGTGCCGGGAAAGGAGCTAGAAGATGAGGCGGCAGGACCGGCAATACGCGATGAAGGCGTCGGTGCCCGCGTACTCCGAGTTGACGGCCTTGCCGCCCGCCCTCTTCCTCTTCCGCAGCCTCCCGACACCAGCCGCCCAAGGAGACGACCTTGAGAAGTTCAAGGAGCTGGCCCCTCCCCCTGCAAAACCCCGCCGGAGGAGCGGCCAGGTGCAGATGATGCTGCTGCCGCACCCGCCCAGGCACGGGGCGTCCGACGCCTAGTCGGACTCGTCCCCATCATCTGCCCCGCTGTCCTCCTTGTCACTTTCGCTCGAGGAAGAGCTTCCATCGTCGGAGTCTCCGTCGGAGGAGCTCTCCACGCAGCACTTCAGGCGAGTTCCAAACTCTCCGAAGACCTTGACGGAGAGCAGGCCATCCTCCATTAATTTGAAGTAGAGGACGAGCCCCGCCGTCAGGCTGTGGATGCGAGCGAACATCGTCCATCCAGGGCGGAGGTACATGACCCGAGGAGCCGGGAAGTCGACGTCAACCCGCGTGCCCCCATTCCCACAGTCCCTCATGTGCAACCTGAGGGTCTGGGGCGGGTCACGCTCCATCTCCCGAGCAAATGGGGCGGGAAGGCGAAGACGGCGATGCGGAGGCCGGCGCAGCCTGATGAAGATCTCGCGGGGCTGGTCTCCAACATGGCCCTCCGTCGGGAAAGGCATCGTTGGCGGGGGCGAGGCTGGCGCACCGCTCCGTCCTCCTCTTCCCCGAGCACCACGACCTCTGCCACAGCCTCGCCCACGGACTCGCCCCTCCCCCTTCCCCTTGCGGCCGGCTCCACCACCGCGGGCTCAGGAGGAGGAGGGACGCGCTGTCGAGCGGCGACCCTCGCCGCCACCGTCGAGGGACCGGGATTCCCCTTCTCCATGGCGGGTGAAAGGAAGAAGCCGAAGCAGGAGGAGATAGATGACAGAAGAGTGCGGGATGCCATCCCCTCTTCCCTCTCCTTATAAAGGGACGGGACCGGGGCTCGGCCGCCCCGCTACGCCAATCCAGCCACTGGAGGCGCAGGGAACCAAGACCGACCCGCTGCCCCAACCAGCGACGGCCCGGTTTCCCGCCTCCACCGCTCGCCACCCCAAGTGCATGGAGGACGCGTGGAGAACATGCAGAACCGAGGGGACGGGTGAACCGACCTCTCCCCACCCCGTGATCGTGGGGTGTGGACGCCTTGAAGACCGCGACCCGGCCCTGCGCAGTAAATGAGCCGCGCCTCCACGCCTCCCTCTTTTTATGGGGAAGGCGCGAGCTGCCTCTTTACCACGATGTGACGCATGCGTGCGGAAACCGCCCCACGCATGCCGCCCACATCACGCGCACGCCTCCACGTCGCGCATTCAACACAGATCGTGAGAAGTGCAGCGCACGAAAAGTTTTACCATGGTAAAAACCGCCCCGCCTGCCCGCGCACCGTTTTGGGCCTGGCCCAACAATGTGTCGCGCTTATGTGTGGCCTAGGCCGGGGGGCTCCTCTCGGTGTACAAAAGAGGGGGCGCACCTTTGTACCCCCTTACCTGTGCACGGACAGTCGGAGCCGCGCCCGCGGCCACACCAAGCAGAACAGGGGAGGTGAACCAAGGTAAAACCGAAGTAGAAGACAGCCAAGGCAACGCCAAGGCCAAGAACACAAAGAAGCAGAGAGGCGAAGCAGGTTCCCCCGGCAAGACCCTTGCCGAGGGCGGCTCGCCCACACCAGCGGAGTAAGCCACCCTCAAGCCCACGGGTTCCAACTCAACCAACCACGTTGGAACTAGGGCTCGGGAGGCACCTCCATGGTGGCATGCAGATCTTTGTCAAGACCAAGGAATATTCAAGATCAGATGAGGATTGAAAGACGACGATCCTCGGCAAGATCCTTGCCGAGGAGAGCCACAAGACCCCCGGCAAGATCCTTGCCGGGGACAATAGCGCGCCACGGCAAGACCCTTGCCGGGCCACCCGGCAAGGCTCTCACCGAGGACGCCAGCAGGGCCACTGCCAGGCCCGCACCAGCCAAGTCTCCCCCGCCATTTGCATGCAGCTGCCAGCCCAACCAGCTGAGCAGGCACCTGCGTGGCGACATGCAGCTCCCAGGCCAACTCAGCACACGCCTGCGTGGCGGCATGCAGATCTTCGTGAAGGCTCCACCACCGCGCCACCTCAGCTGCCTACCTGCCTACATGGCTTCGGACACATCGCTGGCCAGGGCGCGTGTCGAAGCAAGGAGGAGCGGCGACGGACGGGACGGGCCTCGCTCCCGCCCCCGATAAAGCTAGGGACACCTCAGCGGTGCATTAAATGCGTATTGTCCTGTAATACGAGCGATAAGCTCGTAGTACTGTATGCCTTTCCACCTCCTGTGTGCCACTGTGGCAGCCCCTTTCAACTATAAAAGGAGGCCCATGGCGTACTGGAGAGGGATTCGGCTCTTTGGAACCGCGCGGCCACCACAGCTAGTTCAGGAGCTCAAGAACACTCAATACAACCACCAAAGCAGGACTAGGGTTTTACGCATCCTCGCGGCCCGAACCTGGGTAAACGATCCTTGTGCTGATTACTAATCCTGCTCTTCTCACAACCCTGCGCCCCGACAACCGTAGTAGGGATTCTTGTGATCCCATAGGTGTCGTTCCACACCGACAATAGGCTTCGAGAGAGAGTGTTTTTGCCTCTTATGTCCCTTTTGCTATTTGGTTGATACTTTTGTGTGCTTGCTTAATACTTTATGTTTGTGTGTGTGAGATACTTATATGACCATGTGTTTGATCATATCATACATTAATGCTTGCGCTTGGATGATGTTATCTTTTATATCTCTTGTATGATCATTCACTTTGCCTTGGTGATGAGTGCATGTTTTTACTTTCTATCATTTTGACCGCTCCACCAAGATGTACGTGACATGGAAGAGTAACCCGTGATCCTAATCGATTGTGCATTTGCATTCAAAAGAAAATTTTAAATAATGCACAAATTTAGGGGGAGCTCTTACTTATCACATACTTCTCAAAGCGACGATGCATTTCAATCTTATTATAATTTGTTGAAGCTTTGATCTATATGTTGTCATCAATTACCAAAAAGGGGGAGATTGAAAGTGCAACTATCCCTGGGTGGTTTTGGTAATTCCTAACAACATATAGCTCATTGAACTACTGTAACACCCACGATGCGGCTATATCTCCCACGTGTCGAGGCACAACTTAGAGGCATAACCGCATTGTGGTTTTGTCGCAAGAAGGGTCATTTTCACACAATCCCAGGTAATGAACAAGAATGAGATAAGGAGTTGGCCTACAATCGCCACTTCACACAATACATAATTAAATCATACATCAATCAGAGTACACACATAGGTCCGACTACGGAACCAAAAGAAAAGAAGACAACCCAACTGCTAGATCCCTGAACGTCCCAACTGGGCTCCACTACTGATCAACAGGAAAAGAAACAAAGTAACGTCCAAGTTCCTCGTCGAACTCCCACTTGAGCTTGGTGGCATCACCTGCACTGGTCTCATCGGCACCTGCAACTGTTTTGGAAGAATCTGTGAGTCACGAGGACTCAACAATCTCACACCCGCGGGATCAAGACTATTTAAGCTTATAGGAAAGGATGGGGTAATGAGGTGGAGCTGCAGCAAGCACTAAGCATATATGGTGGCTAACATACGCAAATAAGAGCGAGAAGAGAAGCAACGGAACGGTCGTCAACTAGTAATGATCAAGAAGTGATCCTGAACTCATACTTACGACAAACATAACCCAAAAGCCGTGTTCTCTTCCCGGACTCCGCCAAAAAGAAACCATCACGGCTACACACGCGGTTGATGTATTTTAGTTAAGTCGAGTGTCAAGTTCTCTACAACCGGATATTAAGAAATTCCCATCTGCCACATAACCGCGGGCACGGCTTTCGAAAGATAATACCCTGCAGGGGTGTCCCAACTTAGCCCATTATAAGCTCTCACGGTCAACGAAGGATAAACCTTCTCCCGGGAAGACCCGATCAGTCTCGGAATCCCGGTTTATAAGACATTTCGACAATGGTAAAACAAGACCAGCAAGACCACCCGCTGTGCCAACAAATCCCGATAGGAGCTGCACATATCTCGTTCTTAGGGCTCACTGGATAAGCTAAGCATACAGGTACCGACGTAACCCAAGTTGCCAAGGGATGGTCCCGCACGGTGCTCTAGTTTGGACCAACACTCAGAGGAGCACTGGCCCCGGGGGTTAAAATAAAGATGACCCTTGAGTCTGCAGAACCCAAGGGAAAAAGGCTTAGGTGGCAAATGTTAAAACCAAGGTTGGGCCTTGCTGGAGGAGTTTTCTTCAAAGCAAACTGTCAAGGGGGTCCCATAAATCACCCAACCTCGTAAGGAACGCAAAATCCAGGAACATAACACCGGTATGACGGAAACTAGGGCGGCAAGAGTGGAACAAAACACCAGGCATAAGGCCGAGCCTTCCACCCTTTACCAAGTATATAGATGCATTAATTAAATAAGAGATATTGTGATATCCCAACATATCCATGTTCCAACATGGAACAAACTTCATCTTCACCTGCATCTAGCAACGCTATAAGAGGGGCTGAGCAAAAGCGGTAACATAGCCAAACAACGGTTTGCTAGGAAGGGTGACAAAGGTTAGAGGTTCATGGCAATTTGGGAGGCTTGAAAAGCAAGTGGTAGGTAGCGCGGCATAGCAATAGAGCGAACAACTAGCAAGCAAAGATAGAAGTGATTTCGAAGGTATGGTCATCTTGCCTGAGATCCCGCAAGGAAGAAGAACGAGTCCATGAAGAAGACAAACGGATGTAGTCGAACGAATCCTCACAACTCCGGAACGAAACCGAAGCTAACGAGAGAAGCAAACCGGAAAGAAGCAAACAACATAGTAAACAACCACCACAAACACATGGCATGATGCACAAACAAGTATGATGCATGTCTGATTTAATGAGCATGGCATGGCAAAGTGCAACATACAACACTACAAATTAAGTGGAGCTCAATATGCAACTCGTTGCATATTGACGAATCACCACATCAATTATTTAGTTCTCTCTCGTTTATGTACCCAACAATATTAAATGTTATTAAACATGGCAAGAGGTGAAGCATAAATAAACTATCTATCTAGGCAAATTTAAATGAGGCCGGAACAACAATCAACAATTCCAGAAAATCCCCATATGCATATTTAGCAATTTAAAGCAAACAACAATTTTAAATGTTGTTAAAATGATGCGGATGACATATGCAAGTTTTATGCAACTTTATGAAAATGTCGACATGAGCATGTTATGAAGCATTTGTCACCGTGGTGGAAGAAAAGGGTGCCACGGCAACCAATCCGAAAATGATGCCACGACAACATATCGGTTCCAGTAACTCGATTGAGATACCGGTGCAAAAGAGAAATGTGCGGATGTGTGGAACACGCAAGAGATGGTGGGGTGCTCCCGGTTACCGGGTTCCCACGGGTCAACAGCGGTGTCAAATGCGGGAACAACTAACGTTCACGCGCGGATAGAACATCCAAACATGCATCTCATACAACACATGCATTCATCCACGGGTCAATGTCTCGGCAGTTATACCTTCGAAGCGTGCAAACGGGACGGTTCGGGTTCGGTGAAATGTAGAGGAAGTAGACGTTCTCGGGACGGTCGTAGTGGAAGTAGTCATTCACGAGTCGAAGAGGAAGTAGTCGTTCATGTTCCGTAGATGTTCGGGGTCGCCGGTAGTTGAACTTGAAGGTCGTCGACGTCGTGGTACTTGGTATCCTGGCGCCCTCTCGGCCTTGAGATAGACGAAACGGAACGCGATGATTGGTACTCGGTGTCCAGCAACATCAACATAGGAGACTTGGGCGACGCTGGGCATCGAGAAGAGGAGCGTGCTCGCTCGGGCATGGAGCTGGACGTGGTTAACGCGCGGGGCGTGCGTGCGGGCGGTTCGAGCAGGCAGCAACGCTGCTCATCCTCCTCGGTTGAGGCCGAGGTGAAATGGGGCATAGTGGGCAGACTTGGCGCGGAGCAAGGAGGACTGGCGGGGACGCGGTCGAGGAGGAGGCCGACGTCGCGGAGGACGGTGGCATGGTCGGGCGCAGAAGGGAGCTTGAGGAGGAGCTCGGGGAAGCGATAGGGTTCCATGGCGGCGGAGGCAGTCGCGGTGGGTGGCGGGGGAGGAGCACGGCCGACGCGCTTGAGGGCCGGCGGCCGTGCGGTTCACGCAAGGTGAAGGGGCGCCATGAGATGGGGCCTGCGGAGGGGAGGAGGACGGCGGAGCAGAGAGCTCGGGGCGCCGGCGGTGGTCTCGGGAAGGAGAAGAGGGGCTTAGCGCGGTGGTGCAAGTAGGAGGCAGAGGGGATCGGGGACGAGGAGTGGTGCTACTCTCTCCCTGTCTGTCTCTGACGGCGCATGCACAGGAGGGAGGAAGGGATCGATGGGGGAGATGGGGATCGATGCAGGGAGGCTAGGGTTAAGAGCAGGTGTGGGAGGCTGGGCTTAGCAGATGGGCCTTGGGGAAAAATAGGATGGGCCGGCCTGGAGCAGCTCCATCTCTCTCTCTACCTCTTTTAAACATTCTAGCAGGAAAGAAATAGAGAGAAGAAAAGAAAGAGAGGGTTAGGGAAAGATGTTGGACCCGCGGATAATTTCTCCGGACTCACAAAAATGTGCTTGTTCCGAGAAAATAGAAAAGGCCATGATTGAAATATTTGAACTCAAACTCATTTGATTTCAATACAAATGATTTGAATAGGAAGTGAGGGCTGGGAAGGTCCAAAAATGTTCAGATTTTTGGTGGAGCTCCGAAATATGATGAAAGAATATATGGCAAGATTGGAGACCAAGAATTAAGATAACAAAGGCATTGGGATTATTTGCAAGTGTGTTATGGAGATTTCCAAATTAAGAAATATTTAATATAGCTCCCTAATATTGGGAGGATATGTTATAAAGAGAAGTCACCATGTGCATTTCCCTCGATTTAAATGGATCGAAGATCCATGCAATTTACTTAGTTGAGTTTTAAAAATTAAATGACATGATGGCATGATGACATGATTCAATGCAAAAATAAAAGAGCAAGCACAAATGAAACACACAGCGATCACGAAATATGGAAGTCTTCTGAAGCGTCGGTCTCGGGGCGTTACAACACTCCACCACTACAAGAGGATCTCGTCCCGAGATCTAGGATTGCACCGGACAGAAACGGAGGAGGAAGAGATAAAACTAAGTTGCTTCTTCGACAAACGAGTGAAACCAAGGAACCTTGAGAGGTCGGAAAGCTTGAAGAAATGACACGACGGAGGTGAACAAAATTTAAAACACTCCATTCAGCAAGAGGAACAAGGAACATTACAAGAACCTTGTAGGTTGAAGAATATGGAACAAGAGACGGATCAAAAGGAATATGAAAGCACACCGGTAGAAAAGAGAAACAAGGAACTCCATGTGAACCTTGGAGTTTGCAAAGCTATGAATGACGAGAACAATGGACGAGAAGTACGTGCAAGCACTCCGGTTGAAACGAGATGTACAAGGAACGATAATGATCAATTACGATAACGCTCCGGTTGGAAAATGGAAGGGGTAGAACATGAACTTGGCAAAAAGAAAGCACTTGGATGAGACTCCGGTTAGAAGAGGAATGATAGACACAACACTCCAGTTAAATGGATTAGTAAGAAAAGAACACGATCCTCACAATTCGAGGTGATGAGCAAAGAGAGCAACATCACCATGCCTTCGGAAAAAAAGGTAGATCATTGGAATAAAGGAATGGAGAAGAAAATGACAACTTCTGCCACAAATGAGCTTGGAAAGCACCCTTCCAACAAGGTTATAACGGAGTTGTTGGAAAATCAACAACGAAAAGAACAAGCTTGTAGTGGACTTATGGAAAAAACATCTCAAGACTATGAGGTGACAGCGGGCCACTAATGGAAACCATTGATTTGATTGAGAGCACCAAAGAGATGAAAAACTTCTTCATCGAGATGAGAAGGAGAAAATTGGATCATAGATAAACACCACAAATAGCTACATTCCTTAGGGAAGGCTGTAGGTGAAATATAACCCAATATAACTCCAACCAAAAAGATTGTTTGGTTGAAAAGATCTCTTGAACGAACAGAAAATGATGGATTTAAATATGCCACTCTTGAAAACTTGTGAATCATGAAACGCGAAGGGAAATTATCAAGAATGACATAACACCACCTCAAAAGATAAGAGAGAAAGAATTGCACTTCGGAATGCAAGATGAAGAATGCTTGAACTCCTCAAAACAGAACATGTGTTGAACACCATGTTTATTTTGGAGTATAGGTTGATGGATCTTGACTCCGAGAGAAATCTTGAAGAACAATTGAAGAATGAAAGGAATCCCTGACGAAGCACCATGTAGAGCCTCCATGAAGAACTCCGGTAAACAAAAGGATGATAGAAAGAAAGGGAAGTTGACAACACAAGGTGAAGCCTTGCAATGATTTAGGTGGAGCTTCACGACGAGATCATGCAGAAAGCTTGGAACTCCAGAAAAGAAAGATGAACAAATGAGATCAAGAATTTTGATGAATCTCCGGAATAAGGAATTAATCACTTGGATGAAACAAGAATAAGAATTACATTATGCTCATCCTTCACCAATTAAATTGATGACAAGCAATGGATTTGGCATACTACTTATTCTCGTAGAAAGGATTAAGATAGATATGGCGCAAACTTGAGAAAAGTCTTCAACGAACCACCGGTAGGATTGAAACAACGAATAAATTGATATGATAACGAAGGAAGAGAACTCTTGAACGAACCACCGCGAGAATTGAAAAAGAACGAAGTAAAGGGGTGAATCACCGGTAAGAATTAGAGAACGAATGAAGATACTTGAGGGAATTTGATACACGAGAACGAAGAGATCACGAGCTGATTAGAGAATACATGAACGATGCACCAGAAGAATATGGAGATGAACGAAGAGACATCAATTTAGAATAATTGAAGAATGAGGCTGAAAACTTAGAATGAAGAAATCTTCTGAAATGATGGCCTTCAGAGAATCAAACTGAAAAGACTCATGAATTGCCCCGGATGGGTGAAAGGAATTCTCACAATCGAAAATAATTATGAGAGGATGGCATAAGTTAGAACTATGAATCTTTGGAAGAACGGGTAAGGATTTAAGAGGAACTCTTCTTCGGTCTTCAAAATCCGAGAATGACGACGAGAAATACCACCAAAATTATTGAGACACTCCGGAACAATGGATAATAGAAATGATGAACCAACGATGAAAGAATTTGAAAGATCTTGGAGAAAGACATATGACTGATGATAATTCATTCTTACGTCAAACTTCGAAAAGAATTTGGGAATAGCTTCGGGAAAATTAGAAGAGTCAGGTAGGATCCTGGGAAAATACCTGTGGGTTAGGGCCCACTCAGAAGATACACCGTTGAACGATTACTTGAAAGGGAGATTGCACCGGTTGAATTAAATGGCTTGAATGAGATAACAACCTCAAGATAGCTTGAACGGATAGGGAATGAAATGCGAATCTACTGAGATATCTTCAGCACTCCAGATAACATGAATAGCAAGAGGTGGATGATTAAGAGATACACCGGCATGAGAAAAACATTTGAAACAAGGAAAGGAATGTGACCAACATTGACGGCTTGAATTTAGTCTACCGGAGAAGAAAAAGAATGAAGAATGATAAACTTGAAGAACATCTTCATGAGAACCACCGGGTAAGAACATTGATTGAAAAGAATGAAGGGACTTCAGGTGAATAAAATGGATACTTGGTTAAGAAATCTGAGTCCTTGAAGAAAGAGGGTGGGAGGGCGGGAAAACAAAGGCAACTTGGGGCAGATGAAACAAACAATGTTGAGAAAACTTATTATTGATCTTCCGAATGGGGAGAATGATGGGATCATCTCGAAGAGAAACGCACCGGTTGGAAATAGAATTAAGATGGCAAACTCGATAATCAAGAAGGATTAGTATCCACGTAGGAATATGAGAACACCGCTTAGAATAAGGTATGGAATCAACACTTGTCATTGAAGCAACTCGAATACCACAAAACAAAACAAAAACAAAGGATTGGCTTGCAGAATAAGCCAGAACAAACATATGATAGAGATTTCATCCGAAGTTTTCATGGTGGGGCCCACACGGGCTCGATCGTACATCACCATCATGTACAAGGCAGTGCACATGACATACGAAGCGTCCCTGAGTCGGCATAGCCAAGGACTCTTTAAGACACTACGAGACCACTGTAAAACCCACAGTGGAAAGGCGTACCACTAGATGTCGAACCCCAATCTCATATCATGCATCTGTCGGAAAGATATCCTAGGAGCTACTTGAATTCCCACTTATAAACTCCCGAAAATTTCTGGTTATGCAATCAGGTGTTGGGGATACAGTGGACACAAAATATATCACCCAAACTAACAATACCTAGATCCAGTTGTATCCATCCTTCAACACATAACCAAGAAACCTTCGGAAATCATTTACCTCAACCTTCGAAAAGCATCCGTTATACGAGTTACGGCAATACTCCCGAACTCCCGCCCCAGTACTGGGTGGCGTCGAGGTGATCTCACCAACAACTACATAAAAGAGATTTTCGATGTCGGCGAAACTTAGGTATTCCAGAACTGCAACGATAAAATTGTGACGACAACACCTCGGAGCTCAACTCCCCGGGACACTGCCACAACCCCTAAATGTCAGGAGGCACCAAGAACAATGTTCTCGTCACAAAACCATCGGAACGATTCCAAGATACCCGCGTGATCCTAAAATTTTTTTTAGTGAAATTTGAGGAGAGAAAAGTCAAAACTTCTACGTCAGGAGTCCTCACCAGAGCGACGAAGGGACTGAGGAGTAAAAAGAATCCTACTCTCCGATATATATAATCCTAAGACTCAAATTTTTTTGTTCTAGACTCAACAACGCCAGCGATTCCATCAAGCAGGGGGCTCCTAAGTCGGGGATGGCTCTGATTACCAACTTGTAACACCCACGATGCGGCTATATCTCCCACGTGTCGAGGCACGACTTAGAGGCATAACCGCATTATGGTTTTGTCGCAAGAAGGGTCATCTTCACACAATCCCATGTAATGAACAAGAATGGGATAAGGAGTTGGCCTACAATCGCCACTTCACACAATACATAATTAAATCATACATCAATCAGAGTACACACATAGGTCCGACTACGGAACCAAAAGAAAAGAAGAAAGCCAACTGCTAGATCCCTGAACGTCCCAACTGGGCTCCACTACTGATCAACAGGAAAAGAAACAAAGTAACGTCCAAGTTCCTCGTCGAACTCCCACTTGAGCTCGGTGGCATCACCTTCACTGGTCTCATCGGCACCTGCAATTGTTTTGGAAGAATCTGTGAGTCACGAGGACTCAGCAATCTCACACCCGCGGGATCAAGACTATTTAAGCTTATAGGAAAGGATGGGGTAATGAGGTGGAGCTGCAGCAAGCACTAAGCATATATGGTGGCTAACATACGCAAATAAGAGCGAGAAGAGAAGCAACGGAACGGTCGTCAACTAGTAATGATCAAGAAGTGATCCTGAACTCATACTTACGACAAACATAACCCAAAAGCCGTGTCCTCTTCCCGGACTCCGCCGAAAAGAAACCATCACGGCTACACACGCGGTTGATGTATTTTAGTTAAGTCGAGTGTCAAGTTCTCTACAACCGGATATTAAGAAATTCCCATCTGCCACATAACCGCGGGCACGGCTTTCGAAACCCTGCAGGGGTGTCCCAACTTAGCCCATTATAAGCTCTCACGGTCAACGAAGGATAAACCTTCTCCCGGGAAGACCCGATCAGTCTCGGAATCCCGGTTTATAAGCCATTTCGACAATGGTAAAACAAGACCAGCAAGAGCACCCGCTGTGCCAACAAATCCCGATAGGAGCTGCACATATCTCGTTCTCAGGGCACACCGGATAAGCTAAGCGTACAGGTACCGACGTAACCCAAGTTGCCAAGGGACGGTCCCGCGCGGTGCTCTAGTTTGGACCAACACTCAGAGGAGCACTGGCCCCGGGGGTTAAAATAAAGATGACCCTTGAGTCTGCAGAACCCAAGGGAAAAAGGCTTAGGTGGCAAATGTTAAAACCAAGGTTGGGCCTTGCTGGAGGAGTTTTCTTCGAAGCAAACTGTCAAGGGGGTCCCATAAATCACCCAACCTCGTAAGGAACGCAAAATCCAGGAACATAACACCGGTATGACGGAAACTAGGGCGGCAAGAGTGGAACAAAACACCAGGCATAAGGCCGAGCCTTCCACCCTTTACCAAGTATATAGATGCATTAATTAAATAAGAGATATTGTGATATCCCAACATATCCATGTTCCAACATGGAACAAACTTCATCTTCACCTGCATCTAGCAACGCTATAAGAGGGGCTGAGCAAAAGCGGTAACATAGCCAAACAACGGTTTGCTAGGAAGGGTGACAAAGGTTAGAGGTTCATGGCAATTTGGGAGGCTTGAAAAGCAAGTGGTAGGTAGCGCGGCATAGCAATAGAGCGAACAACTAGCAAGCAAAGATAGAAGTGATTTCGAAGGTATGGTCATCTTGCCTGAGATCCCGCAAGGAAGAAGAACGAGTCCATGAAGAAGACAAACGGATGTAGTCGAACGAATCCTCACAACTCCGGAACGAAACCGAAGCTAACGAGAGAAGCAAACCGGAAAGAAGCAAACAACATAGTAAACAACCACCACAAACACATGGCATGATGCACAAACAAGTATGATGCATGTCCGATTTAATGAGCATGGCATGGCAAAGTGCAACATACAACACTACAAATTAAGTGGAGCTCAATATGCAACTCGTTGCATATTGACGAATCACCACATCAATTATTTAGTTCTCTCTCGTTTATGTACCCAACAATATTAAATGTTATTAAACATGGCAAGAGGTGAAGCATAAATAAACTATCTATCTAGGCAAATTTAAATGAGGCCGGAACAACAATCAACAATTCCAGAAAATCCCCATATGCATATTTAGCAATTTAAAGCAAACAACAATTTTAAATGTTGTTAAAATGATGCGGATGACATATGCAAGTTTTATGCAACTTTATGAAAATGTTGACATGAGCATGTTATGAAGCATTTGTCACCGTGGTGGAAGAAAAGGGTGCCACGGCAACCAATCCGAAAATGATGCCACGACAACATATCGGTTCCAGTAACTCGATTGAGATACCGGTGCAAAAGAGAAATGTGCGGATGTGTGGAACACGCAAGAGATGGTGGGGTGCTCCCGGTTACCGGGTTCCCACGGGTCAACGGCGGTGTCAAATGCGGGAACAACTAACGTTCACGCGCGGATAGAACATCCAAACATGCATCTCATACAATACATGCATTCATCCACGGGTCAATGTCTCGGCAGTTATACCTTCGAAGCGTGCAAACGGGACGGTTCGGGTTCGGTGAAATGTAGAGGAAGTAGACGTTCTCGGGACGGTCATAGTGGAAGTAGTCATTCACGAGTCGAAGAGGAAGTAGTCATTCATGTTCCGTAGATGTTCGGGGTCGCCGGTAGTTGAACTTGAAGGTCGTCGACGTCGTGGTACTTGGTATCCTGGCGCCCTCTCGGCCTTGACATAGACGAAACAGAACGCGATGATTGGTACTCGGTGTCCAGCAACATCAACATAGGAGACTTGGGCGACGCTGGGCATCGAGAAGAGGAGCGTGCTCCCTCGGGCATGGAGCTGGACGTGGTCAACGCACGGGGCGCGCGTGCGGGCGGTTCGAGGAGGCAGCAGCGCTGCTCATCCTCCTCGGTTGAGGCCGTGGTGAAATGGGGCATGGCGGGCAGACTTGGCGCAGAGCAAGGAGGACCGGCGGGGACGCGGTCGAGGAGGAGGCCGACGTTGCGGAGGACGGTGGCATGGTCGTGCGCAGAAGGGAGCTTGAGGAGGAGCTTGGGGAAGCGATAGCGTTCCATGGCGGCGGAGGCAGTCGCGGTGGGTGGCGGGGGAGGAGCACGGCCGACGCGCTTGAGGGCCGGCATGGTGGCCTCCATGGCCGGCGGCCGTGCGGTTCACGCAAGGTGAAGGGGCGCCATGAGATGGGGCCTGCGGAGGGGAGGAGGCACGGCGGAGCGGAGAGCTCGGGGCGCCGGCGTTGGTCTCGGGAAGGAGAAGAGGGGCTTAGCGCGGTGGTGCGAGGAGGAGGCAGAGGGGATCGAGGACGAGGAGCGGCGCTACTCTCTCCCTGTCTCTCTCTGACGGCGCACGCACAAGAGGGAGGAAGGGATCAATGGGGGAGATGGGCATCGATGCAGGGAGGCTAGGGTTAAGAGCAGGTGTGGGAGGCTGGGCCTAGCAGATGGGCCTTAGGGAAAATAGGATGGGCCAGCCTGGAGCAGCTCCATCTCTCTCTCTACCTCTTTTAAACATTCTAGCAAGAAAGAAATAGAGAGAAGAAAAGAAAGAGAGGGTTAGGGAAAGATGTTGGACCCGCGGATAATTTCTCCGGACTCACAAAAATGTGCTTGTTCCGAGAAAATATAAAAGGCCATGATTGAAAGATTTGAATTCAAACTCATTTGATTTAAATACAAATGATTTGAATAGGAAGTGAGGGTTGGGAAGGTCCAAAAATGTTCGGATTTTTGGTGGAGCTCCGGAATATGATGAAAGAATATATGGCAAGATTGGAGACCAAGAATTAAGATAACAAAGGTATTGGGATTATTTGGAAGTGTGTTATGGAGATTTCCAAATTAAGAAATATTTAATATAGCTCCCTAATATTGGGAGGATATGTTATAAAGAGAAGTCACCATGTGCATTTCCCTCGATTTAAATGGATCAAAGATCCATGCAATTTACTTAGTTGAGTTTTAAAAATTAAATGACATGATGGCATGATGACATGATGCAATGCAAAAATAAAAGAGCAAGCACAAATGAAACACACAGCGATCACGAAATATGGAAGTCTTCTGAAGCGTCGGTCTCGGGGCGTTACAACTACACTACAAAAAAATACACTTCCGTGATGATACGTGTTTGTCACATTAGGTCGCGTTTTTTGTCATGCATGTACATCCATGACAAATTTATGACAGAATCAAGATAGTCATACCTGTGCTATCGTAGAAGTGTTCCATGACATCACCAAAATTATCATCACGGAAGTGTCCACTTCCATTACGATAAATCGTGCGTCACAGAAGTGCTTTCGTCAAGGGTGACCGACATGTGGTATCCACCGTAACGGAACGCCGTTAAGCTATCGGGTCGGGTTTTGGATCCGATAACCCGTTAACAGCCCCGACCAATGGGGATTTTCCACGTGTAAAATCATCATTGGCTAGAGGAAACACGTGTCGGCTCATCGTTGGGACAGATGTCATCCACTCACTGGACAGAAGGCGCCTATGGTACGTCGACACGTGGCACGGCCCAACAGTGGCCCATTCTTGTGAAAAGGTTGGCCCATTTGACTTGGTCAAAAGCTGGCGGGCCGGCCCATGGAAAGCCTATTAACGGCCTGTTCGCATATAGCCCATTTACAGCTCGCTAACCCAAGGCCCGTTACGCCCTATCTGAATTACGCCCAGTAGCGTCATCTGGGCCATCCAATATGATTCCAGCCCGTTTTCACTTCTGGCCCATGTATAGCCCATGACGTCTTTCGGCCCATATGAGGCCCTTTGTAACTCTTGGCCCATTAGCGGCCCGTGCTGAAACTGACCCGTAATGAACAGTGTATTACTTTACACCCATTAACGGCCCGTGGTGAAACTGGCTCGTAATGAACAGTGTATCACTCTATACCCATTAACGGCCCGTTATTCTGTTGGGCCGTTTCCAGCCCAAGTTAACTTTTGGCCTTCTGAGGGCCCATTTATTCTTGGGCTCATTTGCAGCATTCGGTTACTTACGGCCCGTTACTGTCATTTTCTGCTTGTGGGCCAAATTCAGCCCGTCATTACAGTCGCCCCGTTTGTGGACCGTTAGTCTGTTGGGCCATTTTCATAGCATCACCAAATATGGCCTATTAACGATGGCCTGTTATGGTCAGCCCATGAACGGACGATTCCAACTCTAGCCCGTTTACGGCCATAATGCGGTCTGTTTGGCCCATGTTTGGCCAATCGATCATACGGCCCGTATAAGGCCCATTGATGATACGGCCCGCAGAAGGCCCATGGTTTCTACGGCCCGTAGAAGGCCCATTGTTTCTACGGCCCGTAGAAGGCCCACTGTTTCTGCGGCCAGTAGGAGGCCCACTGTCACTACAGTAAATATTAGCCCATGGTTATTGTGGCCTAGTTTTTAAAAATAGGTTATTGCAGCCACTAGCTAACCGCGGAAAAAGAACTGCAATGACTACAAGCAAACAAATAAACAAGACAACAAGGAAATAAATAAGCAAGCAACTAACGCTAGGCTATCACGGGTATTACACATATTACATCCACTAGGCATCAAAGTTCGCCACCAGTGCAAATATAGGGAACAAAGCAGCATATCATATACACTGGTTGTCAAAGTTGGCGACCAGCGCAAATAAACGCCGCAGCAAAACAAATCCAGAACTGAAACCACTTCAGAAGATCTCAAGAAACAATATCCTAGGTACCCATAATGCTAGCAAGATGCTTAGCAAGCTTATTAACTTTCTCTTGTTTGGCGCTTAAATCCTCCAGCGCTTGCTGTTGCACCAGAAAATATGCATCTGATTTTGCAGGGACTTCCTCAGTCCTTCAGCTTCCTGTCACAGCACATCTGATCGATGTCTTTCAACTTGAAGTTGAGACTCAAGAAGATGAACTGATTCAGGCAGCGAGTTCGAAGAGATTGTGCCAGCAGTAGTGGCCAGTAACTCGAACACTACATCAAGACAGGACTTTTGGGTTCCCTCACTGTCGTCAAGATAGTTTTTATCAGCTTTCTTGGAGACCAACAGGGATGTCTCACTATCTTGAACCTTATCTGCATTACTTCCTTTACCATTGGATAACGCGGTACTGTTCTCCAATATTTTGTCCGCATTCTAAAAGAGAAACAAGCAGACACATCACATGTGTACCATGTTGTATATGAAACTCATTTTGGTAAATGAGTTCAGTAGTAAAGTGGATAGGATAACAGCATGAAACAAACATATATCTATGTACCATGGTCACTTTATGGTCTATATCATTCTAGTTTTTGTTGCCAAATCAAGATAGAGACACAGTTCAAATAATATTTGTTCAAGACAAAGCAGAATAGACAGAATATAAGTGTGGGTAACTATAGAGCAATAACAACACTTGTAATGTGCATGACATGAGAACATAACTGTTTATTCAATTGAAACTGAAATCAACATATAGCAGGTTACAATAGCAAACCAGTTAAAGAAACAGGTTTAAAACATACCTGTTGCGCCATTGGAGTTTCAATTCCATCCTTCAAATTTGAAAATAGTTGGTATGAGTAAATACAGTAATGCAAGAGCAAAGGAGTATGAACCATAGCTACAGAACCTGACCTGAGAACAAATCTTCTTCTCCTTTAAGCATTGAGTTGGGATTCGGAGTGGTGGTCCTCGTGCTTTGGGCACTGCAGTTCCCTTACTAACTGCTCGTGTTTGGGTGCTCTGTGGTGGAGATGGTGCTGTGTCAACTGGAACTGGGTTACCATCTGCCGGGGTTGGGGTTAGAAGGGGTGTAGCTGGTTCTCTGTCCAACTGGGTAGGGGTACAATCTGCAAGAGTCTGGGTTATGTGTGGTGGATCTGGTCCTTGGGCAAGTACAACCGTGGTTCTATGTGCATCAACTGGTAGCACTATCTTTTCTGAAGACCGTGTTGTTACTCCCGTAGATACTGCCATCACGCTCTCCAATTCAAATGGCTGATAAACAAGAAAAGTAATTGAAAGTATAGACATTGTATGATAGACAGGTGCAATGGATAGTGGGGAATAAAAGAGGGCATGAAATAATTCATATTTATGTTGTCTAACCAAACAGGATAGCATGACACAATTTCACATATATGATGGCTAACTAAACAGGATAGCTTGACACAATTTCACATTATGATGGCTAACTAAAAAATATGGAAAGACATAGTTCAAAATATGAGACTATGTAAACAGGATGACATGACATAACTATATAATGTGTTTATTAAATAGGTTGGCATGCCATAATCCACATACATTCACGGATAGAATGCCATAATTCAAAAAATATGATGACTGTAAACACTAAACAGGATGAGATGATATAACTATATGATGTCTTTATTAAATGGGTTGCCTTGCCATAATTCAGATAGATGATGTGTATGTACTATGTAAACATGATGGCATGATATAATTCAAATATATGATTTGTATAGTAAGCAAGTAAGCAGATGGCAATCCATATATGATGTAAAAACTAAGCAATGCAAGACAACATGCATGACATGGGTAATATAACCTTGCCAAGTTTGAGCATAGACCTCAGGGGGGAAATAGGACTGGTCATCAGTCTCTAAATCCTCCTCTAAGGAGCTCTCTGTAACCAGCAAGATGTCTGCTTCAGCAGGTAGCATTGTCTGCTCTCAATACCTTGTTTTCACTCCAGATACTTCCATCACCGCTTCAAATGGCTGATGCACAGGAAGAGTAGTTGAATATACAAACGTTGTCGACTAATGGAACACGTAATACAAAAAAATGATAGCATGATATAATTCACATACATGATGATTGGCTAAACAGCATGGCATTGCATAATTCACATATATAATGCCTTTGCAACAAGGTAGCATTGTATAATTCACATATATAATGTCTTGCAACAAGATGGCAATGCATAATTCACATATATGGTAATTAGACACTGAACAGGTGGCATTCACACAAAGCATGTCTAAACTAATCAAATGACATAGCAATGCGACACACCATACGCACGATATGAGCAACATAACCCTGCCAAGTTAGAGCATACACCTCGGGGGGGGGGGGAATAGGACTGGTCATCTGTCTCTGAATCCTCCTCTGAGGAGCTATCCGTAACCAGCGAGATATGCGCTTTGTCAGATAGCATAGTCTGCTCTGAAGACCTTGTTTTCACTCCAGAATTTGCCATCACCGTGTCAAATGGCTGATGCACATGAAGAGCAGTTGAATGTACTAACATTGTTGACAAATGTAATATGTAACGAAAAAAAGGATGGCCTGATATAATTTACATATAAGATGACTGGCTAAGTAGGATGGCATTGCAAAAACTAAGCAGATGACATATTTGATGTATAAAGTAAGCAATGCAAGACACCATATGCATGATATAACCAACATCAGCATGCCAAGTTAGAGCGAAGACCTCAGGGGGTAAATAGGAGTTGTCTTCTCCTTCTGAATCCCCCTCAGAACAGATATCTTCCTCTCGATTACAATCCGAAATGCGTGGAGGGGGGCTGCCTTTGTGCCTACCATGGAGCGACGACTGCATGAAATTTTATTGCCACGCAAGGCTCGTCTCTTTTGCTCTACATGTTCAGTTCCATTGTTTACAATAACTGTCATGCATAGGAATAAAACATAGTGAGATTATGTAAGGAGTGCATGCAGAAATCCAGAGTGATGGTAGCAACCTGTGGATAGACCCAAAACCAATAATAGCAGGCAGATAATGGCTTCAGTTAAAAAATACAGATAATGGCTTCTTTACTGTTTGTTTCCCACCCAACATGAAACTCATAGTAGACACCAGAGATTAACCAGATAGTAGATAGATACTATTGATAGCGGCCCCGATATGTACCCCACAACCATTTAAAAACTCAAGTTTGACCATTAGTTTGGAGCTGACTCAGAGTCTAATCGGTGAACAGGATGATAAAGTAGCATGTAATATTAAGCGATGCATAACGTAAGCAGACACGAAAGAGTGCGACCTCTCTTGCGGACCCGTGTAGTCCTCGAGGTCATCTGCTCGGTTGATGATGGTAATGCAGTTTTCATGGCTGTCAGCGGCGGGGAAGAAGATCTGAGGCGGCAAAAGACAATCTAGAGGCCGGATCCCTGCTGTGCTGGACCCTTCTGTCGTTGGAGCAGCTGAGCTGGGGTGGACGACGGCGCAGCAAGAGCGGGACAAACCACGCAAGGTTTTCTTTGACAACTATCTGTAAGAGAAGTAATTCTGTAAGGGTTCGTTTGAATTGGAGGATTCCAACAATGCAGGGATAGGAAATAGACAGGAATAGGATAGAAATGCACGTGCAAAACAGAGAATTTAAAAACACAGGATTTCTGCCAATCTGGGTGTTTGATTCACAACAATTGGAAGATCACAGGATGCAACGAAGCATGGTGAGATTAAGTCAAACCACAAGAAAATGTACGGTTATAATGCTATTATGCTACTATCTCTTAGTCTTGTGCTTCATGAATAGGAATTTGAAAAGGAGGACAAGTGAAAATTAAAATTCCTACGTTTTTTCTTTCAAGGAGACACTAAAGGAACAAATCCGTGTGCTCAGTGGACAATATATATAACATGTAGAGTAAAAAAGGGATGCAACAAGTGTACAACCTCTTTGGCGAAGCCATGTCGATCCCAACGTGATTGGGTTGGCCGGTAAGGATGCTCCGGCTGACTTTGCTGTCGGAGGAGGGGAAGAAGATCTTAGGCATCTGGAGATGGAGCCCAAGGTACTGCTCCGCTGTGATGGAGGGTTTCCTTGTTGGAGCAGCTCCGGTGAGTTGTACGACGCCGAGGCTGAAGCAGGACAAGAGAGACAACGAACAACGTTAACCTGAGTGGAATTCTAATAGCATCTCCAATACATGATGTAAAATACATAACCACAAAGTGCTAGATGTAAAATACGTCAGCCACTCATCTCTGAACTTAACTGTTGAAACTGAACTTAACTATCGAAACTGAACTTAACTGTCGAAACTGAATTTTGCTGTCGAAACTGAATTTTGCTGTCGAAACTGAACGCACTAGCAAGGTGAGGCTACACGTCGGTCGACTGACTTTTTCATCTCTGGTCAGTCGATTTTGCAGCCGTTGGATACGAAATCAAGGGCCTGTGGTTCATCTTCAACCTCCACCCCCTGAGCCGCGAGCCACCACCGGCCAAACAGCAGCCCCCCGCCGCCCGCGGCCGGCGGTGCGCCTCCCTGCCTGCCCCGAAAACACTCCCCACCGCCGGTCTGCCGCCACCCCGACCATCCCTCTAGCCCCCCCCGTGCGATCCCCACGCCACCGCCCCGCCAACGCCCCGCCACCGCCGGCGACCACCGCCCCCATCCTGAACCCTAAGATAGATAGTGGGGTACCTCTCCGGTGAGCCCCCCTCCCCGCTGCGGCTGGTCCTTCCTTCAGCCAGCGAGCCCCCCACCCCCTGAAAATCGACTGACCCAAAAGTCGATTCAGTCGACTGAAGTGTAGCTAAATCGGAGCAGCGTCGCAAGCAAGAGCAAGAGCGAGAGCAGCAGCGCGAGCAAGAGCAATAGCAAGAGCAGACCAGGCAAGGGACCAAGAGCAGAGCTGAGCAGCAGCGAGAGCTAAAGTAGCAGCAGCTCCTACTGATGTGGACGTCGCCGCCGAGGGAGCGACACCGTGGAGGAAGTGGCCGGCGACGCCGCCGTGGATGGAGCCACGCCGTGTCAGCTCGGGACCGAGCGCCGGCAGCACCGTGAGATCAAATCAAGAAGAAAATGCGGCGATTAGTGTACAACCTCTTTGGTGGCACCGATTAGGCCGCAGCTTCATCCGAGGAAACGGTGATGATGATGCTCTTCCGGTGGTGCAGGTGAAGACGGCGATGTGGGAATGGAGGTGGCGCGAAAGACGAGGGGAACGTCGGGGCAGCTCCTTGGAGGTGGAGGATGGGGTGTCTGAATCGGCGGGACAATGAGATCGACGACGGATCCTCATTCGGTACGGTGGATGAGGGACGTCAAGGTATTGCTGTGGACGACGTCGTCGGGGAAGAGGCTCCGGCTGGGTGGCGGACGGAGCAGGGTGTGGGGTTTCGTCGCAGGTTTTCGCGGCCTCGGTGTACGAATGGGTGGGCGGATGGGATGGCAGTGGGGAACCATGGCTTAGAGACGCGCTTGTCCGAAATGTGGGGTAAGTTACGAAAGTACCCCCATCGATTTGAGGCGGTTCTTTCGGTTTAGGGGTACCACGGGCATTTCACGTGTCGGGATTTCACAGGAGGTGGGAGTTTTCGCGCGCGTTGTAATTTCAGAATAGCAAGGCGTGGGTTGAGATGGAGGGAGTTGTCGGAGCACAACGAGAAAAATATATATCTTAAATATTTCGGGCTAACAAGGCGCGGTCTGAAATTTCCGGACAAGCCTAACGTGTACTGTACCAAATCAATGCGCACTACAAATGTCATTCAAAACTTTGAATTCATGTTATGTTCAATTAAAATATTTCGCTACGTGTATAATGCATGTAACCTACTACTCAAATGAACGTTTTAGTGCATTCCAAACGTATATACTACTCCTTCAATATGAACTAAATTTGAATTCGTTTCTCTATTTGAATAAGATCTACAGTAATGATTGTTGTGAAGTCAAAGCATTTGAATTCGTTTCTCTGTTTTAATAAGATCTACAATCATCATTATTGTCAAGTTAAACCATCGTTTGTGTATTATCTTCACAGCACACCACATGATTAGTCTCGAGTTACATATGAACTATGTGTACTATATGAACTCGAACTAGATTTTTTGAATGCACTTTATTTTGATTTCAAATCACATTACATTTCTAGCTCTAGCTAGATCTTCATAATCTAAACCATGTCTCATATGTATAATGTGTTTATCACATTATGTATGGTGCCCCGCCCCTACGCCTACAAGTATTTAGATGTGAGTTGCAAACACCACACATTACCACAAATTCAAATAAAATGTGAGAATGTTCGATATATAGTATTGTTTAGATTGTTCGATATTTAGTTGTAAGCTGCAAATGCCACACATTATCACAAATTCAAATAAAATGTGAGATTGTTTGATGTATAGTATGGTTTAGATTGTTCGGCATTTAGCTGTGAGTTGCAAACGCCATGCATTGTCACATTATGGTATAACATGTGCACAACACGTGTATCACCGCTATATTCATGCATGCAATGTTTAAAACACTGTGATCTCCTATTCAAATATATGAATCCGCTTTCATATCAAATTATGATCTTTGTTAGTCTCTTACACCCACACAATCCTCTAACCTTTGTAGCTACCACTAACTTTCTCTCGTGCATGCACACGCCCTCCTCGCCCTCCCCCTCCCTCAGCATTCTATCCACTGGGCACATTCATTTTTTTCTTTAGGTCGTTCTCCCAGAGTCTCCACAACTCCTTTCCGACACACACCGATCGATAAACCTCTCCAGCGATGCCTGCCTACAACATACACACACACCTTCAATCTCCTCCTTTATGTGTCCTTGCCTCGTGTCTCTCATACGGTCAGACACACGTGTAAACTCTCGCCCCTCTTTTCATCGATCTCACAACCGAACACTCCTCCCCCTATCTAGCTAGAGTTGGGCCTCTCGCACCACCTCCTAGCTCCCTTCTTTCTGTCTATCCGTCTCGCTGGGCCTTATTTGCCTCTAACAAATGCACGTACACCGACCGATCTCTCGCTATACATATAGCTAGCTAGGTCCTTATAACTCGTTTTTACCCACTCGTCAATCGATCTACCTCATTAGTTGTGTCTCTCCCTTCCTCCGACAAACAACAATTGATCTACCGATCTAGTTAGGTTTGCTTACCAAACACATGGTTCCCCTTCATCATCCATGGATGCGTCCCGACAGATCTATCACGCACAGGCACACACAGAAACACATCCCCACTCTTATTGATAACATTGCAGTTCCACCCTCAGTTTGTCTAGTAGGCCTCTCCCACCATCTTCGAGAAGCAACTCCATCACCCATCGAGCACTCTACCCCACTCCCTCCCTCTCCCTCCCCCTCTCTCTCCTCTCTCTCTCTATCCCATCATATTTCCCGTCCTTCAGTTATGTATGGATGTCGACCGATCTCCCTCAAGACATAGCTGGGTCTCTCCTTCTCAACACATATACGAGTCGTTCTACCTCTATAGTTCGGCCTCTGCCTACCCCTCCCCCCACCCCCTCCCCCCACACACACCGATACATCGAGCGCTCTAGTCATGTCTCCCTGCCACACACAAACTTGACATGTGCCCTCTAACGTTCCGGTAGGCTAGTCGCCCTATATCTTTGACTTGCACACACACACAATTTCGATGGCTCTCTTCATCGATCTCGCACCCACCCACTTGATCCTCTCTTCGACTCTATCGATAGCTATGACTGCTCCCTCTCTTCTCGTGAATTGCCCGACCCTCTATGTATGATATGGATAGGCCTCCATTTCACACACATTGCATGCAAAATTTTGTTTGAGATGTCATCGACACATATTCCCACAAATAATTCACGAAATCAGCCCCCCACCCCACCCCCACCCCAAAACAAAAAACACTCACGAACGCGGTTTGTATCTCTCACACACACCCACGTAGGTGGGGGACGTGCATGAAGAGAAGAGGTGCATGCACGGCGCACGTACTCCCGTCTCTTTCCCAACCACACCCGCGCGGGTACACGGTGGAGCTCATTTCTGTACGAAAAAGGCAGCCCACATGGTAATTTGGCACGTGTACTGGTTGTCCACTTGGTGGAGGGAGGATCGTCTACCACGGGTGAACAAACAAATTGTGACTTGACATGTTATGTTAAAAAAAGAGTCAAACCATGTGGGGCCTACCTTAGAGGCAAGGCTCTATACACTGGAGTACTTTTGATGTGTCCTGTCAACTCGCAGAAGGAGGAGAAGCTTGCTTAGTACGCCATCTCCCCCGCCCACGTGCGCGGTGGCTCGCAGGATGAGGTGAAGCTTGCTCCGCCTTACGCCCGCTCCCTCGCCCATGCGCGCGGTGGCTCACAGGACGAGGAGAAAAATTTACTACTCCCTCCGTTTACTCCTCGTCCCTGCTACCTTGGTTGTAGAGATTATATCATATTGTTTGGAATATATATGTCCTTTAGTAGATTTCAATATGAACTACTAGTACATACTCCAAACACTGATGTATATAGACGTATTTTAGAGTGTAGATTCACTCATTTTGTTCCGTATGTAGCACTCTCCCTCGCCCTCGACCCTCGCCCACGTGGTGGACGTGCAGCAATTCATTCGGTCTCATATAGCCAGAACGATATATACTGCACTACCATTATTGCTCGACTTCCCGAAGAGGCGAAGAGCCAATTGCAAGGTTAATATTTTGGATATGCCAAGCGCAAGGTTATAGGAGAACGAGTAGTAGGTGCCGCGTCATTTATAAATAAAGTTTTTTTCTTCAGTGGCACGTACGCAATATGATAGGTTCATATGGAGAGAAAAGGAAACCGCTCCACTATATACATAGTCAGGACGGGCCAGCCTACACGGTTGCTTGCTGGGGTTGCTCTCTTCACACTCTCTCGCACAAAACGACTGTGGCCACATCTCTAACATCCCGGCGGATCACGTCCGCTTGGGGAAGGGGTGGATGCTTAGTGTAGATGCGGTGGCCGTCGCCGACGGCGAAAAACCACTGTTGGCACGTCCCGATCAGGGGTCCCCACCGTTCTCTCTCACAAAGCCGGTGAGGTTGCCTTCGTCCCTTGCTCACTGCCGCGACGTGGGCAGTTGCCGCCTCCCGCCGCCCTCCTCAAGGTTGAGCTACGTCCCTCAGGTACAACTCCCTTTACAGCCGGCTTGCACCACTGCTCCAGCTGCCCACATCACTCCCTGTGGATATTTCTCTACTTCTTTGCCCCGCACATACCTCTACTGGCTTCTACGTACTGTATTTGTGATGAGTTTATGTCTCATCAACTAGTCCCAGTAATCTTATTCTAATCACGCTTCTTCAATTTCTTTGCCACAGGGATGCTCATCTCGATTTTGGTGAAACTGCACAAAATGATCCGATGGTCAATAGGTTGCAAACTTCATTTATTAGGAAGCTCGAACGTTGCCAGCAAATTGAAGCCTGGTCAGGGTTCGCGGTTCAAGGGCTAGGGACTGCATGGATCTTTTTTCTTTAGCTGCCTCTGTTCCAAAATAAGTGTCAACTTTAGTAGTAGTACAACTTTGTACTAAAGTTTGCACAAAGTTGAGACACTTATTTTGGAACGGAGGGAGTACATATTTGCTATGATCTGTCAATCATTGAGATGCAATAGCATGCATGTTAGTCTCCTTTGTATTTGATGAAATGTTGCAACGGGCAACCTTGGACGCAAGATACATGTAACAGAAGCTAGAAGCTTCATAGCATTATACAAATTTATCTCGCTGATAAATTACAGTACGCACTATACTAGTACTTCCTCCGTTCCTAAATATAAGTCTTCGTAGAGATTTCACCATGAACCACATGCGGATGTATATAGATGCATTTTAAGTGTAGATACATTCATTTTGTTCCGTATGTAGTGGAATCTCTACAAAGACTTATCTACTAGTAATAGCTAGCCCCCACTACTAGGAATTCTCTATCCTCTCCTTGAGCTACAACATCAAAATTGATGTAGCCATTAGATGAAGTAAATCAGTCCATAATAGCCGTCTGATCTAGACGTTGAGAGGCTCCGCACTAAGCCACATGCAAGCATGCAGAAATACCATGGCACATGCATGTGAGTGGGATTTAAATCACATCAACATGTATGCATGCAAGCATGCACCGGTAGCATGCATGTAAGTGAGCTTTTAAGTCCCATTAACATGTCAAAAAGAAAAATATAATCCCATTATGCAGTAGGAGTTGGTTGATCTTTTTTCCTTACGTGGGATGATCTAAATGATGATGGGAGTTTATTTAGTTTGGCTACCACATTTTTCATGCGGTTATAGAGTTTTTTTAGTTCTATGAAATCGATAATTTTGCGCAGAGAGATATACCGCTGTTCCGCGGCAACGCGCAGGGACTCATCTAGTAATATTTAGGAACGGAGGGAGTACTATGTAAAGAGTTAGGTGTCGCACGGTGATAGTGTGAGGCGGGCCATGTAATCACTGAGCCTGTGTGTTTTCACTGCTCTTGCACGCCTCCACTGTAAGAATGGAGAAAATTGTAATCTAGTAGTAGTACCTCCTTTCGCCGAAAGCGTGGGACATCCAGCAGTCCTACCACCTCAGTAATAAAGACCAATGAGCCGTCAAATCACATAGACCCAGCAGTAAGTTGGACGGACGAAGCAACCATCACTCTTGCGCCAGTGAGAGGTCGCGTCCGCTCTGCCCGGGCATGAATGCGGCACCGATTCTTTGGAGCGGTGGTGACCGTTTCGGGCAGGAAGCGCGCGCGGGCGATGGAGGGGCTTTGGGTGGGCCAGGCTGGTCAGGAGCGGGCGTGGCATCTGTCCGCATGTCCCTACCGGACACACCTGGAAATGAGAGGATGCACCGACTCTCGCGGCTAAAATCATACACTACACAACATCTCTCTGTAGGAGTAGGTCGATCTGTCGCTCTCTCTAACACACACATGCTGTTAAACACACACACACACGCGCGCGCACGCACACGCACGCACCTTGGTCCCGTTGCACCTTCTAACGTGACTTATTACACCTAGACGAAGGGAGTAGTAAGTATACGAGATATGGTGGCACACTGACTTAAGTCGAATACAAGTGCCCAAAATTTGTGTGCATGTTATAATAAGGATTCACTTAAAATAGTATGTGAGCGAACAGAGGGATCAATTGGACAGTGTTCCCGAGCAGTAGCGAGATGTGTGAGGTAAGATACACTGATGTCGCTTTTAATTTTTCTTATTAATTTGTTTGTTTCACCCTCTGACTGGTGGGACCCAACGTACTACGTGGAGAGAGGTAAGGTGACTAAGGCTGCATTATTTCTGCACCACTGTGGATAGTCTTACCACCAAAGCCACATGACACGATTATGATTGAAATCCCAATGACTCCCACACACACAAAAAAACACGGCATGCTTGTCACACGAATGCAGGAATGTATAAAAGGTTATTTCCCTCTCGTTGAACATAATGGGAGGGTTGTGTAGCTGGTTAGCCTGTTCGCTCATCAAACTTGAGGTCTCGGGTTCGATAACTACACTTGAGCATAATTTGTGCCAGGAGGATCCTTTGACTGTTCAAAATGTTTTCTAGGGTTTGCATGCTTCACACTCTCTCTCCAGTATATATATACATGCTGGAGCCTCAGCGCTTGTAGTTGCTCTCTTCACACTCTCTCGCCCTCTCTCGCTGGAGCCTCATCGCTTGTAGTTGCTCTCTTCACACTCTCTCGCCCTCTCTAGATCTAAACAAGACTTCGTTGGCCTCTCTCTCCCCTCACTGCTGCTCAAAGAGCCGGCAGGATCCGTCCACCGGGAAGGGAAGGAGGCTTAACGTTGTCGTTGTCGGCGAGGGACTACCAGCGCAGCTGTTCACTTTCCACCTAGCGGCGGCGCAGGAGGGCCTCCGACCCCTTCTTCTTCGTCGCCGTCCCATCGCCCACCGAACCATGCCCCAAGAACTTTAAGGTATAATTTACTTACTCCACATGCATTGCTCTAGCTGCATGTATACCATGAATCTAGGACGTGGTTCAAAGAGGAAAGGAGTGGGGGAAAGTAGTGGGAAAAGTTGTATATAGCATGAATCTAGGACATGGTTCAAAGAGGAAATGAAGGGGGAAAGTTGTATAGCATGAATCTAGGACATGGTTCAAAGAGGAAAGGAATGGGGGAAAGTAGTGGGGAAAGTTGTATCGCATAAATCTAGGATGTGGTTCAAAGAGGAAAGGAAGGGGCGAAAGTACTAGTTCAAAAAGGAAAGGAAGGGACAAGGCTGTAGAGTTTGAGCAGGACTAGATTTGCTGCGCTCACATAGGGAAAGGTGTCTAAAGATAACAAAACTGGGACCAACACAAATATGCTCCTTGGTTGTTTGTTCTTTGTTGCAACAGACTGTGCATGGCCACAGTACATCGGTAGATGCACATGGTGCTGGTGCGTCCACTGTCCCGTGCAACTCATTAGCTGTTGTTAATCTAAGGCCCTGTTTGGTTAGAAACTCCCTAGTCCCTACCTGCTTGGTTCCAGGGACTAAACATGGACTAGAGGTTATTAAATGACATGCTAAAAGACCATGTTACCCCTAGTAATGAACTAATAGAGACAAGGTGCGATGCGTGGCAGGGGCAACTGTCGGAAAAAGTCCCAAAAAGACTCCCTCGGGGTCTTCTTTCTTTAGTCCCAAATGCCCACTTTTAGTCCCTAAAAGTCCCTCCTGTTTGGTTTAGATGGGAATGACACAGAGTTTTTTTAGTCCCTACACCAAAATGTCCCTGTAAACAAACACCCTCTAATAATGCCGTTGGAAAATTGATGCAATGCCAAAGTTAAAAGCAAATTACATGTTTAACGAATTTTATTGTTAATATAATCTCTATGTTAATATTAATCAATGCCACCGTTTGAGAAATGCTACTGTCTTGCTTTCTTTCCCATTTAGATAAGGTAGATGCTTCTTTTTGTTGGCTTCTGTGTCATCCACCGTTATTGACCACTATCCTTTGCACCTCTGTGTAAATAGGGTTATCTACTTCACCTCGTTGCCATTGTGACCTTTTGTTGCACTGCACAAAACACTTTTGTTTTAAGAGTGTTTTGTGTAGTTCAACCAAAATGTCACACCGACAACGTTGCTTGATTGCTTGATCTTAGTGGAACTGCACAAGAGGAGATCTTACTTCCTATCCGTTAAGGCGAATTTGGTTCAGATCTTCTTCTTGTGAGTTGTTTGAATTCCGCATCATGAGAGGTCAGTACTAGCCTTCTTTCACATGATTCTGCAGCGTGCTTTCATATGTTGTGCTACTTGTACGATAATGTTGCTTGATTTTAGTGAACTGCACAAATGGAGACAAGACTTCCAATCTGTATGTGCACCATAATATCCCATTGAGGTAAGATAAGGATATTTCACAACTACTGGCCTGTATTTTGCCACTTTCATCAGAAAATTAAGTTTAGTACTATACTTGTGCTCCCTAATTGACATGCCAAATCTTACATTGAAGGCGAAGCTTGTCTGTTATTGAACCAAGTGATGAAGGGGAAGAACAAGCGGAAGAAAAACAAAAATCAACTCCCGGTGCTGTAATGAAGCACTGGAACTGTGATGACACAAGTAATGATATAGTTTTGCATCTTAATTTATTGCTATGGCTGGAACGAGCAATTGTTTTGCCACTGATTTGATGCCACTCTTAATGTAATATGTAATTATCTCTACTTGTGCAAACAGGGATCTTCTTTGAAGATACCATATATTTTAGTGGAACTGCACAAGAAGATGTTGGAAACATTAAACTAATTGAGGAGTATATAGTAAGCATGGCCACCACCGTAGATAGCAACAGATGGTTCCGGAGAAGTGCTTCATCTGTATGCTCTACACAATAAGCCTCCTGACAAAGGTTGGTACTCGCCCACTGATTTCATCCATATGATTGAGCTTTGTCATCTCTATTGGTGTTGTGCTACTGTTTAGATACTATCATGAAAAAGTGGTATTGTCCTTGAGAAGTGCTTCAGCTGTGCTGTTTTAAATATGTCCTTTCCTTTTTTCGAGCAAACAGGGATGCTAGCATTTAGTAGTCCTCTTGTCTTTGCATCAGAAGGAGCAGTTGAAGGATGGTTACATTACTCCCCACAAGACCACACTAACTTCAGCTCAGAAGGACTGACAAATCTCCATTGTTTTGCTGTGATGCGCGAGTACAATGTTGTTCTAGGATTCTTTCTGGTGAGTTCCATTTTTCTAAAAGTGTGCTCTACATGGACCATGTATGTGCCTATTGAAACTGTCAATTCATAGTACAGTTTGCTTTATACTAATCACTTTTTTGTATTTGTGCAAACAGGGGTGCTCAGCTTGATTTCAATGGGAACTGCACAAAATGTTCATGAATACATCGAATCATTCATTTCCACTACAAGAAAGGAGGTGCCGATAAGTTCAAGGCGTTGCAACATATAAGGGCGAAATCATACAAGCTACACGCGAATTTGGTTGATTTTGGTGGAACTGCACAAAAAGAACAACTGGTTTATTTAGCACGAGGTGCCATGTCAATGTCCAAACTGATGGCAAACCCTGCCCATTCCACAATCGTAGGCATTTGATATTTTGTAATGGGACAACCTTGTCAAATTTTGCTCATTGATTTTAGCAAGACATGCGTTTGATATTTTCGAATGGGACGCCCTTTGCTGTCAGCAGCGTCGATCAATTTTTTCTTTATTCTTTAGTTGTGAAGTAAATATTGCCTCTGACATGTGAGTCGCTGAGATGCATAATCATCGATTGTTTTGAATGTTCTCTATGAATTGCCAGGCCTGTGTGTTTGATTGCAATGTACAGAAATGCTAAAAAGCTGCTCAAACTATTTGTACTCCTTCTGTTCCTTTTTACTTCGCACATTGTGAAAGTGCATACTTTTTTGTGTAAATTGGTCAAAGTAGAGATACTTTGACTGCAGACCAAACTTGTATGCACGACTAGAAAGGACCGGAGGGAGTACATGTGAAACTGCTGCAAACAAGGTGATCACCCTGGGAATAATGCTAGTACGTATTGTTTTGCATGTTCATCCAATGCCAGTGATACAGGAATTCGAACTAATCGAAATAAATTCATTCATACACGGTCGGATTTCATATAAACATGCCGGATTTCATTACATTTCATACATTCTTCAACTAAAAAGGGGTGCGCTGGAGGTATAATTAATTAACCGAAGCTACCCACCTGTGTCCCGCTGAGCCGAACAGAAGCTTCAGTGACTTAACTGCAGGTGCAGTTGCGTAACTGACATGTGGCCCGTTGGGCCCACGTGTCAGTCAGCCAACTGCACCAGCAGTTAAGTAGAAGCAGCGTTCTTCTCCGGCGCAGCTCTCCGACTCCACGTCGCCGCCAAGAAGCTAACCGGCCGTCAATGGTCAACCCACCTAGCTTGGCTTCAACCGGAGGGTAGCAGCGGTGGCCTTACTTGGACCCGAGCGGCGGCGACCTACCATGTTCTACTCTTCCTCGTTTTCTGTGTGGCATGGCCTCGTTGGCAGCGGGGCGGGGCCTCGGCGGAGCCGGCGATGTCATCTGTCTTGTTGCCGGCGGGCGGCGCCTCAGCGGAGCGGTGGAAATCCTCCCCCACGCTGCCGGCAGGGTGGGGCGTCGGCTGAGCCGGCGATGTCCAATGCCTCGTTGTTGGCGGGGCGGGGCCTCGGCGGAGCCGGCGGTGTCCTCTGCCTCGTTGTTGGCGCCGCGGGGCCTTGGCGGAGCAGGGCCTCATCGACGCCAGCAGAGCGGGGACTCGTCGGAGCCGACATTGTCCTCTACCTCGTCCTCGGTCTCGCCAAACAGGGCCTCGCCCGCTTCATCGCCCTCTTTGGTAGCCTCTTTGTAGGCGGCCGCAGCCTCCGCCACCCGCATGCGGTACCGCCAGCGCTCTAGGCGGCCCTTGCGGGCAGAGCGGTACGAGTCGAGCAGCGCCTCCTGCTCCGCCCGCTCCGCGGCAATCTGCTCCTCCACCTGCAAGTTCTCTTGGAGAAGATGGTGGTTGTAGGCGGCGTCGGCCTGCGCCTCCCGGAACTGCTCCTCACGCATCTGCCTCACCCTGTCCATATATTGGGCACGGGCCTCACCAATGGTCATGGTGCAATGCACCGGTGAGGATGGCGCGGAGGAGGGGGTTGGCGCCGGATCATCGACTACCATGTTCTCCATTGGGACGTCGTCGTCGTCCGGCTGCCTGCCGGCCAGCCGGTCGGCAGCAATGGCTGCCATCTCCTTGTGGTCTGTCGTCCGCCCGTCCCGAAGAGCGCTGGAGCGCGAGGAAGCCATGGTGGGCAGTAGTGGTGTGGACAGGAGAAAGGGAACGGATGCGGATGACTGCGGCTATGGCCGGCGCAGCAGTTTATATAGCAATGGTGGGTGGGCGAAGGGACGGACGTGTGGCGCCGGAGTAGCCGCCTCGCAACCGCGTATCATTAATGTGGGCGGCAGATAGACGGACGGACGACACTTCTGTCGTTTGAAGGCGGAGCAATCGCTCGCACTGGGAAGCGGGGCGGGCGGCGCTGACTGTTTCGGGCGGAAAGCGCGCGCGGGCGAGGAGATGACTTTACTTGGAGAGGATGACAATGGAGACCCACCAGGTCCATAGCCTCACGTACGCAAGTGCCTCCTTATTATATATATATATATAACTATAATTTATTTTGCTTCCTCCTAGTTTCCTGACATCACGGTCCCACACCATTGTCAACCTATGTAGTAGTCAATAAACGAGAGAATTGCACAAGAAGCGGCCGACAGCTGGGACCAAGCAGCTCGAGCAGTATTTGTGTTTTTAAGGTGTGAGCACTGCAGAGTTTTTCGATGTTTAGCCCAGATATTAAATTTTCTCCTCTGAACAACAACGAAAACATTGCTGCAGGTATTAACTGGGCGGGCTGTGGCCCGTCTAGCCCAGGCCAGATATCCAGCCCAGATATTAATTTTTTTTCAAGCTGAAAATGGCTAGCCCAGCTATACTTTTTTAGGAATACCCAGGCAAGGTCAAGTTCTTATTCTCCGCCCCGCTAGGCTGCAAATCTTTCCTAGGAGGGATGCATTAGGCTTAACAAGAAAATGGGCTTTAAGAAATAATAAATGGGATGTAATTATAAAAACTGGGCAGTAACTATAAAAAATGCACCAAACACGTGATTACTTTATAAAATATTATTTTTGGATATTGAAAATTTTAATTTCATTAATTGTTGCGAGCGCAATGTTTCGTTGGATTTTTAGGTAATATAAATTTATATTGAAATTGTATTTAATCTGACTAGAAATTTTGGGATAAAAATATTTCGGATCCCATCAAAATGTGGGAAATTTTATTGAATTCTATTTTGAATGGTTGGTTGAAATGGGTTGTACTTTTAACAAACTGTAAATGGGCTATAGTAAATTCCATTAGAATTCAAAAATGGGCTACACATTCTTACAAATATCAAATGGGCTATAAGTTCTCTGCCACACACTTCTGGCCTTACTAAGTTCACGCGTCCCCTAAAAAAACAGAGTTGACGCGTATGCAAGGCTTTGTCAACTTATAGTCAACACACGGTTCTAGCAGCAGTGGCCGTTGGATGTCCGTCCAACGGATGCCATGCTTCTTCTTCAATCTCAGATATTCTAGCTTCACCCGCCCAAAAAATGATTCCTCCCCCTGACATCTGGGGCGCACCCTTTCGGAAGCTGACCTGTGGGCCTACTAAGTTGACGTACCAAGGGCTTTGTCAACTTAGTCAATATAAACGATTCTAGCTGCAGTGACCGTACGATGTCCATCCAACGGTCGTCGTACTTCTTCAACCTCTAGTCTTCTTGCTCCAGCCGCCCAAAGCAGCGACGGTCGTGCCGCCTGCTCCTGCCTCCCGTGGCCGGCTGTGCTGCCGCGGAGGCCTCACCGCCCCCTACTACTCCCACCGCTGGCCAGGCCACCCTCCACTCACCCACACCCCCTGTTATTTTGCGGCGATGGCAGCGCAGCCGAACCAGTGAACCCTCGTACTCCTCTCCGCGTGTGCATCCACTGGCGCGTCTTCCCCGGCTCCGCGTCGTCCCCTTCCTAGGCCTCGCCGTCGTCCACCGCCCTGGTGCTCTCGGCGCGGCGTGGTCAACGTGGTCAAGGAACGTCTTCCATCGGACGTGGACTATACGTGGAGAGGCTGACAGCTGGGTCCACGGCAGCCGCAAGGAAGTGCCTCCTTATTACACGCAAAATAATTATTCCTCCACCTGACAGCGGGGACCCACCGGACGAGCCACCGTATTTCGCGAAAAAATGATTCGCCCCCTGACTGCTGGGACCCACGAGCTACATCTTCGCACGCAAGGAAGTGCGTCCGAAAAAAATGATTCGCCCCCTAACTGCTGGGACCCACCAGCTACATCTTCGCACGCAAGGAAGTGCGTCCGAAAAAAATGATTCGCCCCCGACTGCTGGGACCCACCAGCTACACCTTCGCACGCAAGGAAGTGCGTCTGGGCAAAAAAACGATTCGCCCCCCTGACTGCTGGGACCCAGCAGCTACACCTTCGCACGCAAGGAAGTGCGTCCGGGCAAAAAAAACAAAATGATTCGCCCCCCTGACTGCTGGGACCCACCAGCTACATCTTCGCAGGCTAGGAAGTGCCTGACAGTCGGGATCCACCTGGTCGAAGCGTACGTAGCGTTGTCATTCTGGTCGCGAACGTGTACGTACATACTGGTCGATTTAGAGGCGCGCACGTGTCGTAGTAGAGGCGCGCATGTAGCATGTACACGTACGTACAGCGGCCAGGGTGCAAGAAAGAAAATACGGCCACGTATGTGTACATGCGGGCAGGGTCTCGAACGCCTACTCACGCATACGTACAGCCAGGGCTCGTGTACATCGCTGGGTCGGAACGGAGAAACAGCGTCGTCGTCGTGTTCATGGGGAGGCAACGGAATGCGTCGTGTTCATGGGGAGGCAACGGAATGCGTCGTGTTCATGGGGAGGCAACGGAATGCGTCGTGTTCATCGGGAGGCAACGGAATGCGTCGTGTTCATCGGGAGGCAACGGAATGCGTCCTGTTCATCGGGAGGCAATGGAACGCGTGGGAGCCAACCGGCTGGGTCGGAACGGAATGCGTGGTCATGTTCATCGGGAGGGCTTGGACGGAACAGGCGATGGAAACGAGGCCTGGCGTACCGCAGAACGGAGGAAACGGACCTCCTATGTTCGGAACAGGGTCCTGTTGATCGGGAGGGGTGTGGCGTACCGCAAAACGGAGGAAACGGACCTCCTACGGTCAAAATAGGGGTCATGTTGATCGGGAGGGGTGTGGCGTACCGCAAAACAGACGAAACGGACCTCCTACGGTCGAAATGGGGGTCCTGTTGATCGGGAGGGGTGTGATGTACCGCAAAACGGACGAAACGGACCTCCTACAGTCGAAACTGGGGTCCTGTTGATCGGGAGGTGTGTGGCGTACTGCAAAACGCACGAAACGGACCTCCTACGGTCGAAACGGGGGTCCTGTTCATCGGGAGGGGTGTGGCGTACCGTAAAACGGAACTCCACGGGATACTGTTCATCTCCACCGTCGACCTCCTCCAGCCTCCACGGGCTCCTGTTCATCCAGCCTCCACCGCGCGCTACTCCACCGGCTACTGTTCAACCACCCCTCCAGGGGCACCCCTCCACCGTCTACTGTTCATCCAGCCCTCCACCACACCACGGGGTCCTGTTCATCCAGAGGCAACGCCACCGCTCACTGTTCATCCAACCCCCCCTCCCCGCAACGCTCACTATTCATCCAATCGATCGGCTTCAGTTAGCAGCAGTAGCTAAGGAATCGCTCGATCGGGTTCAGTTAACAGCCATCGATCGATCGCTCGGGTTCAGTAATGCGTAGCCTGCAGTGCAATCGCTCGGGTTCAGTTAGAGCCCAACGCCTCGCTCGGGTTCAGTCAGAGCCAGCGCCTCGCACACACGCGCGTACGTGTACGAGAGAAACGCGCATCGCTCGGCCCCCGACCTCCCACCGTAACCGGGAACTCCCAGAAATTTTCCTCCCCCTCGCTTCTACCACGTTTTTTTCTGTCATGGACGGCCCAAAGAATGTCATGCAGCTGCGTCTCCGGCCCACCCAGGACGAAAAGCCCATTTTCTATCATGATTTTTTGTCATAGAAGTAGGAGCCCACCACATCTATGATTATACCGGGTTTTGTCACAATTATCGTCATAGAAGTGTCATATGTATGACAGAAAAAAAAATTGTTCGGCCCAAAATGTCACGGATGTGTCTTTTTTTGTAGTGCTAATGCTATTTCAAGATGATCATTTCAGAAAGTTCAATGATTGGCATGGCATGGACTAGGAATGTGGACCCCTCAAAATGCTAAGGACACATATTGGCTCAAGCTCAAGACTCTACATTTTCATTTTAGTGATCCAAGATCACATTGAGTCCATAGGAAAAGACAATACTACTAAAAGGGGATGAGGTGTTGCTTAATGGCTTGCTTGCTCAAAATTCTTAGTGATATGTTCCAAAAGCCCTCAACCACTTTCTCATTTCCACATATGTCCCAAACCAAAAGCCAAACTCAGCCCCACCGATTTGATCTATCCGGCGCCACCGAGTTCATTTGACATAGCCACTGCCAGAAACCCTAGTCAGTTTGGTCTCACCGATAGGGATCTCGGTCTCACCGAGATGGGATTGCAAACTCACTGTTTCCCTTCATAACGTTTCGGTCTAATCAAGATGAGCGATCGGTCCCACCGAGTTCGCAATGCAAACTCTCTGTTTCCCTTTCGTGATGTTTCGGTCTTACCGAAATGAGAGATTCGGTCCCATCGAGTTTGCCCGACCAACTCTCTGTTTGCCTATTACAGAAATTGGTCCTACCGAGTTTATGTGATCAGTCTCACCGAGATTACGTTATGTCCTAACCCTAATGAAATCGGTCCCACCGAGTTGACATATCGGTCCCACCGAAAAGCCTAATGTTCACATTTTGAACTAAATCGGTCTGACCAAGTTTCTTGATTCGGTCCTACCGATTTTGGTGAATTGTGTGTAATGGTTAGATTTTGTTTGGAGGCTATATATACCCCTCCACCCACTCTTCATTCGTGGAGAGAGCCATCAGAACATGCCTACACTTCCAGCATACATTTTCTGAGAGAGAACCACCTACTCATGTGTTGAGACCAAGATATTCCATTCCAACCACAAGAATATTGATCTCTAGCCTTCCCCAAGTTGCTTTCCACTCAGATCATCTTTCCACCAAATCCAAATCTGTGAGAGAGAGTTGAGTGTTGGGGAGACTATCATTTGAAGCACAAGAGCAAGGTGTTCATCATCAACACACCATCTATTACCTTTTGGAGAGTGGTGTCTCCTAGATTGGTTAGGTGTCACTTGGGAGCCTCCGACAAGATTGTGGAGTTGAACCAAGGAGTTTGTACGGGCAAGGAGATCGCCTACTTCGTGAAGATCTACCCTAGTGAGGCAAGTCCTTCGTGGGCGATGGCCATAGTGGGATAGACAAGGTTGCTTCTTCGCGGACCCTTCGTGGGTGGAGCCCTCCGTGGACTCGTGCAACCATTACCCTTCGTGGGTTGAAGTCTGGATCAACGTGGATGTACGATAGCACCACCTATCGGAACCACGTAAAAAATCTTCGTGTCTCCAATTGCGTTTGCATACTCCAATCCCATCCCTTTACATTCTTGCAACTTGCATGCTTTATTTTTCACTACTCATATACTCTTGCCATGCTTGCTTGAAATGTATTGTGAATGTTTAAACTTGTGCTAAAACTCCACCTTAACTTGAAGAAATAAAAAAACTGCTACTTTTTTTTGTTAAGAGTCTATTCACCCCCTTATAGACACCTCTTCTCGATCCTTTCACCAGTGCACACCCACACCAGAGCAGACCTTGTGAGGTTGTTCTTCCCTTGTACTAGTTCATCCTCAGCCCCTCTTGAGGCTAATGCACCACAAAGCAGGAGTAGGGTCTTACACCGCAAGGTGGCCCGAACTTGGGTAAACTTCCATGTCCATCTTCTTCCTTGTTCATCGAGCTAGGCCGCGGGGGTGACAAACTGGTTGGCTGGAGAGGTTGAGTTCTTCACACACGCCCAGAGTTCGAACCTATCTTGGGTCTGCGGAGCCCTAAATCCGACAACCTTGGCGGCACGACACTCCAAAAGTTCCTCAATAGGCATTTGAGGATCATCATCTTGATCATCTTGAGCACCGGCTTGAGCTTGCGCTTGATCTTAAGCGTGCTCAGAGTCATGAACTTGATCTTGGGCATCATTTGGTGCATCACCATTTCCATGCGGTTGATCTTGCCCTTGATCTTGTTCATTGGGTTGAGGGCCTTCACTTTGTTCTCCGGAAGTGTGTGGGTCTAACGTCGGTGATGGCTCCAATTGAGTAAAGCATTGTCCTTCTCCTTCGGCCACAAGGGGTTCCTCAATGGGGAGTATTTGACCAATCCCCATTCTTCTTATGGATTGAGGAGGAATTTCATCACCTACATTACAAAGACCACTTTGCTCCACTTGGGAGCCATTATTTTCATCAAACTCCGCGTTAGACGTCTCCTCAATGAGTCCGGTGGACTTGTTGAGGACACAGTAAACATGAGAGTTTGTGGCATAACCAACAAGTATGCCCTCTTGAGCTCTAGGTTCATACTTAGACAAATTAAGACCTTTCTTGAGAATGAAACACTTATGACCAAACACCCGAAAGTACTTGAGGTTGGGCTTGTTACCGGTAAGTATCTCATATGGAGTCTTGTTCAAGCCTTTGCGGAGGTAGAGCCGATTTGATGCATGACATGCGGTGTTGATGACTTCGGCCCAAAAGTTGTACGAAGATTTGAATTCTGCCATCATGGTCCTTGACGCATCGATCAACGTCCGGTTTTTCTTCTCTGCTACACCATCTTGTTGAGGGGTATATGGTGCGTCATATTGGTGCTTGATCCCCTCATCACTAAGAATCTCATCGAAGGTGTAGTTCTTGAACTTGGTGCCATTCTCACTTCTAATATCAATATCTTTGCCTCATGTTGACATTGAGCTTCATTAGCAAAGTCGATGACGGTTTGTTGGGTCTTACTCTTCCTCTTGAAGAAGTACACCCAAGTGTATCTTGAGTAATCGTCCACAATCACCAAGCAATAATTTCTTCCTCCAAGATTATCAAAGGATGGAGGACCAAAGAGATCCATGTGAAGGAGCTCCAAGGGCCTCTTCGAGTATATGACAGTTGTGGGACAATGAGTCGTTTCATGAAGCTTTCCTTCGATACAAGCACTACAAGCAAGGTCTTTGAAAAAACTGTTGGGGAACGTAGCAATAATTCAAAATTTTCCTACGTGTCACCAAGATCAATCTAGGAGATGCTAGCAACGAGAGAGAGGGAGTGCATCTTCATACCCTTGAAGATCGCTAAGCGGAAGCGTTACAAGAACGCGGTTGATGGAGTCGTACTCGCAGTGATTCAAATCGCGGAAGATCCAATCTAGCGCCGAATGGACGGCGCCTCCGCGTTCAACACACGTACAGCCCGGGGACGTCTGCTCCTTCTTGATCCAGCAAGGGGAGAGGAGAAGTTGAGGGAGAACTCCAGCAGCACGACGGCGTGGTGGCAATGGAGCTCGTGGTTCTCCGGCAGAGCTTCGCTAAGCACTACGGAGGAGAAGGAGGAGGTGTATGTGGAGGGAGGGCTGCGCCAGGGAAGAGGTGCGGCTGCCCTCCCACCCCTCCACTATATATAGGGGCAAGGGGAGAGGGGGAGGCGCCCTAGGGTTTACCCTAGGCGGCGGCCTAGCAGATTGGATCTCCCTAGGGAAAATCCTAGGGAGACTTGACCCCCAAGCCAAGCAGGTGGAGGCGCCCCACCTCCCCAAGTAACGTGGGAAAGGGTGTGGGGGGCGCACCACCCCTTAGTGGGCTGGTTTGCCCCTTCCCCTTTGGCCCATGAGACCCTCCAACACTTGCCGGGGCTCCTGAAACACCTTTCGGTCATGCTGGCCATAGCCTGGTACCCCCGGAACACTTCCGGACTCCAATACCCTTCGTCCAATATATCGATCTTCACTGCCGGACCATTCCGGAACTCCTCGTGATGTCCGGGATCTCATCCGGGACTCCGAACAACCTTCGGTAACCACATACTATTTCCCATAACAACTCTAGCGTCACCGAACCTTAAGTGTGTAGACCCTACCGGTTCGGGAACCATGCAGACATGACCGAGACACCTCTCCGGACAATAACCAATAGCGGGATCTGGATACCCATATTGGCTCCCACATGTTCCACGATGATCTCATCGGATGAACCACGATGTCGGGGATTCAATCAATCCCGTATACAATTCCCTTTGTCTATCGGCATATTGCTTGCCCGAGATTCGATCGTCGGTATCCCAATACCTCGTTCAATCTTGTTACCGGCAAGTCTCTTTACTCGTTCCGTAACGCATGATCCCGTGGCTAACTCCTTAGTCACATTGAGCTCATTATGATGATGCATTACCGAGTGGGCCCAGAGATACCTCTCCGTCATACGGAGTGACAAATCCCAGTCTCGATTCGTGCCAACCCAACAGACACTTTCGGAGATACTTGTAGTGCACCTTTATAGCCACCCAGTTACGTTGTGAAGTTTGGTACACCCAAAGTATTCCTACGGTATCCGGGAGTTGCACAATCTCATGGTCTAAGGAAACGATACTTGACATTAGAAAAGCTCTTAGCAAACGAACTACACGATCTTGTGCTATGCTTAGGATTGGGTCTTGTCCATCACATCATTCTCCTAATCATGTGATCCCGTTATCAATGACATCCAATGTCCATGGTCAGGAAACCATAACCATCTATTGATCAATGAGCTAGTCAACTAGAGGCTTACTAGGGACATGTTGTGGTCTATGTATTCACACATGTATTACGGTTTCCAGTTAATACAATTATAGCATGAACAATAGACAATTATCATGAACAAGGAAATACAATAATAACCATTTTATTATTGCCTCTAGGGCATATTTCCAACAGTCTCCCACTTGCGATAGAGTCAATAATCTAGTTCACATCACTATGTGATTGTAATGAATCCAACACCCATGGGGTTTGTTCATATCTCGCTTGTATGAGAGGTTACTAGTCAACGGGTCTGAACCTTTCAGATCCGTGTGTGCTTTACAAATCTCTATGTCATCTTGTAGATGCAGCTACCATGCGCTACTTGGAGCTACTCCAAATAACTGCTCTACTATACGAATCCGGTTTACTACTCAGAGTCATCCGGATAGTGTCAAAGTTTGCATCGACGCAACCCTTTACGACGAACTCTTTCACCACCTCCATAATCGAGAAAATTCCTTAGTCCACTAGTTACTAAGGATAAGTTCGACCGCTATCATGTGATCCATTCCTGGATAACTCTTATACCCCTTGACTGACTCATGGCAAGGTACACTTCAGGTGCGGTACACAGCATAGCATACTGTAGAGCCTACGTCTAAAGCATAGGGGACGACCTTCGTCCTTTCTCTCTCTTCTGCCGTGGTCAGGTCTTGAGTCTTACTCAATACTCACACCTTGTAACACAGCCAAGAACTCCTTCTTTTCTGATCTATTTTGAACTCCTTCAAAATCCTGTCACGGTATGCATTCATTTGAAAGTACTATTAAGCATTTTCGATCTATCCTTATAGATCTTGATGCTCAATGTTCAAGTAGCTTAATCCAGGTTTTGCATTGAAAAACACTTTTCAAATAACCCTGTATGTTTTCCAGAAATTCTACATCATTTCTGATCAACAATATGTCAACAACATATACTCATCAGAAATTCTATAGTGCTCCCACTCACTTCTTTGGAAATACAAGTTTCTCATAAACTTTGTATAAACCCAAAATCTTTGATCATCTCATCAAAGCGTACATTCCAACTCCCAGATGCTTACTCCAATCCTTAGAAGGATTGCTGGAGCTTTGCATACTTGTTAGCATCTTTCAGGATTGACAAAACCTTCTGGTTGTATCACATACAGCCTTTCCTCAAGAAAATCATCGAGGAAACAATGTTTTTGACATCCTATCTGCAAGATTTCATAAATAATGCAGTAACTGCTAATATAATTCCAACAGACTCTTAGCATCGCTACGAGTGAGAAAGTCTCATCGCAGTCAACTCCTTGAACTTGCCGGAAAACATCTTAACGACAAGTCGAGCTTTCTTAATGGTGACACTTACCATCATTGTCTGTCTTCCTTTTAAAATCCATCTGCACCCCACAGCCTTACGACCATCAAGTAGTTCTTCCAAAGTCTACACTTTGTTTTTATACATGGATCCT